>NW_020955445.1:330128-357042 GCF_003031625.1 Empidonax traillii
GGAAAGCTGTTTTGGCCTTGAGCATCTGAGTAACAGACGCTGCTTTTCTTCCCTGGGCTTCTGTTTCTGTGACCAGTGGATTGACTGTGCAGAGCATAAAATTCTGATTAGGTGGATGGGTGGAAGGGCTGTGATACTGGGGTGAGGATACCTTTGGGTTTTGATTAAAACCCAAGGGACGTGTTAACTTACCACCTGCGGTGTGCACTTATTTACATGAATTTGTCTTTTTTATCATGATGGGCTTATTGATTTTGTGTAGACTTAGAGGAAGAGTGATGGCTCTAATCATATGAAAAAGAAAATGAAAGATTGAGCTTGGCTCTACCTGCTTCTCACTTTTGAAAAAGAGACCATGATGAAATACGTAAAATAATGAATAGTACAAAATGAAGGTGAGCCAGTGGCGTGTTTTCCTGTCTCTTGATACAGGAAGTATAATGAACTAATCGAACTGATGACATCCTTTAAAACTCTTTAATTCTTTCACACAGTGGCCTTCCTAGTTCACAAATGTCCATCTCTAAAGGCGAAAAGTTGTCAAGATTTAAAGAGATTGGATTTCTTTCCTATGCAAGGGGCTGTTGACAGGTAACAATGAGGCAGATTTAGGTCAGGTTTGGAGGGATTATAGTTACTTCAACTGCTGATAAGGGGGCAGTGGCCTCATTATCCTGCTCTGCTTGTCTATCTTTTCTCCCACATGTTATTTCAGGACATTCATCTTTCGTGTTCTGCAGTAACATACTCTCTAGGCAAGAGGCAGTGTATGATGCTATTGCCTAGTTTTGAAACGTCTGTTCTCCTGGCTGCTGAAGAGGTCCAGGTCCAGGTGTGCTGGCTGACCATGCATTTCCCTGATTGTTGTGCTGCAGAGGCACTGAGCAAATAGAACTTTGTGGACCTTTGTGGACCATGCGTGAGATTGAGCTACACAGTGTAATTCCATTTGTCTACTGTTGGATAGGGTTTTATTCAAACTTAACTATTGGCATTCTTTCTATTTGATACTCTCTGTATTACTAATTACTTGTATGTGTAATTTAGCGTTACTTTTCCTCTTTGAATTGACTTTGAATAGCTTGCCCATAGCAAGCTATTCAATACCAGAAAATAAAAAATATCTGTCGCAAACTACATTTTACTGTAAGGTGCTGTAAGAATACTTAGTAGCATTTTTGAATTTTCAGCTTGCTAAGGACATTGTGTGAAATACAGTTGCCCAGTGTAGGTAATCTTCAGGTGCTACCACTATAGAAACATATTTTCAAAATCAGTTTGTTCAAACACAGTTATGGAGTTAGTCTGACAAGTACTGCTGAACAGAGTAGCTCAGTATTTGGAAAAAATTAAAGGATGATAACTTCTAAAATGTTTTCCAGTAGGATTAACTGTGAAAAAGCACTTTCTAGATATTCTTTTGTATGATTAATGCCATCTCTTTCTTCAAATTAGTTACATTATTGTGTCTTCTAGCCTCTAGTCAACAGTCGGAAAAAATAAATACAAGTTTGCATTTGTTATTGGACAAGAAAAATCTCAACAGCTTGGCCTTCTAGCCTTTCAAAGTTGGAGAAGTTTTTTTTCTTAAGTAATAGTAGGAGGGAAATAAGTTGCATTGTGAGAAGGCCTCTGTTTTACAAATACCTTCCAAACTTCTGAGCATGTTCTTCGGTTTTATTACCTGTTTTGGTGGAGTGCAGGGCAGGGAGCTGGTGCTGTTACGAAGATTTTTTTAGTTGCATGGCAGCTGTGGCATTGGGAACACATTTTCTTTTCCCATAAAAGGAATCACTTGTGCTTCTGAGAGATTAATGAATTGAAAATAATAAAAACAATTATTAGATTGCATACCTTCTAGACTGAGAAGGTAGACTTTGAGATACATTATTGGCAAAAGTGGTCTTCTACCAGTATTACACTAATACTAATAGGGTTTTTTCTGGAGCAGCTGTCCCAGTGATAGATAACTGGTTCATATTTCTGACTAGTTGTCATGATAGATCAGGCCCAAATAACTAGAAGGTAAAATTTAAATAAATTTCAAGTTTGCCTCATTTAAACAAGAACTGAATTTGAAAACAGGTAGTTGGCAGAATTAGAGGGAGATTTTTTTTTGATAGAAAAGAGAAAAAAGCGCTAATACAGAAGAGGAAAGAAGGCTTCCAGTATTTGAAAGGTAATAATAATCCTTCAAGAGGGAGATATACTAAATGACCTTTAGAGGTTTCTTCCAAGTGATTTAAACAGGACACTGCAGAAATGTCTTGCTTGTGTAAAAGGAAGGGAAGTTTAAGAACAAAAACTAAACCAGAAAGGGTGATTTAAGTGAATTTTTTTGCTATTTTTAAGCCATGTTTTCTCATCAGGCTAGTTAAGCTTACACATTTAATGTTTTAGTTTACTGGCCTGAGAGCAAATGTGATGATTTTAAAAACTTGACAAATAAGTAAGTTGAGAAAAAGAGATACTGATATTGTAGTACCAATAGAATACAGTATCTCTTTCTGATCAGTTGAGAATTACTAGGCTTTCCCTTCAAAAATATGTGTTTCTTAAGGCAGTGTTCACAGCTTGGATTGAAAATGAACATGGTTCTAAAACAATTACTGTTTCTATTTAAAATATTTCATTTTCACAGAATTGAAGGGACTTTTCACTCTTCTTTTAGAGGTGTGTAAAACGGAACCCATTTGCATTGTTATAGAGCCTGATGAATTTTGACAGACGAGTTCTGAATTTTTGTTTGTTTATTGTAAGAGCATGATCAGAATGCTGTGAAGAGTTTTGTAAATGCTTAAATGCAAAAGTTACATGGGCAGTGTGCACTCCCATAAGCCTTTCTTATCCAACTGTCATGTATTCTGCCTTTCAGATGGAATCTTTGCCAATGACCCCAGATGTAGGACTAAGCATTTATTCACAGGCTGCAGTTTTTTAGATGTATGGGGTTCATCTTTGGTAAACTAGGTGGTCCATTTTAAATTTAAATTAAGGTTGTAATTTCAACATGCTTAACAGCATGTAGGGGAAAGGCAACTATGTAAGAAAGCCTTTTAATGTTTTAAAAGCTGTATAGTCTTTCCATATGAACTTCTGCCTGCTGATTTAAAAAGTGCTAGGTACTGAATGTGTTTTCTTGTGGTTTACTGACAAAGTAATAACAGTCAGTATGTTGCTTAAAGAGGAAGTTTGACAAGTTCCATTTTCTATGGTTTCTTGATTTAGGTAAGTGAAATACACAGAATTTGGAGGTGGGTTGCCTTTGTAACAAGACCCCTAACGAGGCAGAGGTGTTCATTTCAACTTCCGTAGGCGAGTCAAAATGATAATGAGTACCATAGGAGAGAGAAACAATTTTAACAATTTTAAAACCTTTTTTTTTTCTTCCATTACCCATTTTGTTATAGGTTGTGTACGAGCAAGATGGAGTTTTCATTCATTCATCCTGTGGAAAAAATGATGACCAGGACAGCTTAATAGCGGGAATACTACGTGTCATAGAAAAGGTATTTGTGTAAATACAGTTATGAAAACTTTGTATATTTGTTGGCAAAGCACATAACATGGTTGGCAAATCCTTTACTTTAAAAAGGCATTTAGGATTTTGTAAATGAACATAATGTTTGACATTGTCTGCATCATTTAAATGTGTATGTAAGTTGTACCATAATCATACCATGAATAAATAGTGTGATAGGTACTTTGCTGTGTAGTGTTGAATGTTTTATGATTGTTTGTATTGTAGGAAAATGAAGTAGTAGTAGACTGGAGACCACTGGATGAGACTTTGGATACTTCTAATATCCTCTGTGCTGGAAAGGTATGCTTGTTAGTTATCAGTGTTCTTCATTCTGTTTCTCCAGAGATTTTATTTTGTGTTAACTCATGTATAGGTGATCTTGTAACTGGAAGCAAAACTTATTTATCATTGATATTAATAGCTATAAATGTAGGAATCTTATTTGTGGACTGCAACCCAGGTTATTAGGATACATGTGTAGGTTGACTGCATTTAGTTTTTACTTGGTTCACAAATAAAATAGTGGGATACTAACCATATGAATAGTGAAGACAAAGTGAATATATCACAGTCACCAGTCCCTCTGCATCTAGTATGCTGTAGTCTGGTGAGTCACTCCTCATAGTTAGACACAAAACTGAGAGATACTGTTCTAATGCAAAATAAAAATAGAAGTCTGTGGGGGTTGCATGATGCAGTGATATGTGGTGTTTAAGTGGTATTAAGAGGATGTGACTAAAGATGAAGGATTTAAGTATTACATTTAAATAAAAAGTTTATGTTGATAAAGTTTTCAAGAGAGGCAAGGATATTTTAGTATGTTGAATTCATTAAGTAAATCCACTTAGTCATAAGTCCAAGTTTCCTGTGTTGAACTGTATCATGTTTCTGAGGGTTTTAATACATTTTCTTTTAATATATGAAATTAAGATGCTGGTTCTTCGTGTTGAATCTGGGAAACTAGCTCAGTTTTCTTGCCTTGTGGTTTTTGATAGTTGCTTTTATTGTTTTGCTCAGGATTCTAGTTCTGTTGTGGAGTGGACTCAAACTCCTAAAGAAAAATGTTCCCGAGGAGCAGACCGTCCAAGTAGTTATGAAGCAGAATGGGACATGGTCACCACAGTCTCTTTTAAGAAAAAACCTCATTCAAATGGAGGTACTTGAAAAATAAGGATGGAGGGTTTTTTTGTTTGTAGGGTGTTTTGTTTTTTTTTTTTTTCCATTACTGTAACTTGTAACTGAATAATTGCCTTTTAGACACAGTAAAATGGATTTTATTAGGACTTGGAAAGCTAGGATTCATTTGTGGTTAGAGGTGAATCTCTGGGTGTGGAAAAAAATTCACAAATGGAATAGCTGTCGACTGCCTCCAATCTATTTTTTCTTTTGAATTGCTAGAGAATTGTATTGAAAATGAACATTAAACCAGACTTCTTGCTGTGACAGTCATTAGATGAAGTGGCAATTTTATCTGCATTGGACTCTTGCATTCTTTGAAACAAATGGAATTTGAACTAGGTGTCATGTTAGAAATAAAAATAGAAAAATAAATGGTTTACTACTCAAATGCCTTTCCATACTGGAGCAGCAGGGGGAGATGGAATGTGCAGTTATGTGTTCATGGGTCTTTTATATGGTCTTTTTTAGTTCAGCAGAATAATTTTATAGCTACACCATTTTTGTTATAGTGTCTCAGTAGAGACGTTGAAAAACAAGCTGGGGGTAAAGGACAGTGATTCTCAAGTAATCTTTTTTTTTTCTGATTCTCCCATAGCGGTTTTTATAACACTTGTTTTCCATGTATTATTTCACAGCCTATAACTGGGGACTATTGTGCTTGTTTCACCATCTTTATGATGGTTTTAAATGTCACCTATGTCATGTATGAGTGCAGGATTTGGACTTCAGATTATGAATGTTTTTAGGTAAAGCACAGTCCTTGCTTCTTAAATACTCTGAGAGGAACTTTCCATGCTAGTGATAGACATATATATATATAAAGAGACAGAGAGATTTATCTTTATATAGCTAAACCCAGCGTCTCTGTTGAGTATAGAGAGTTTATTGCATCACTAGTTTGTACTGATTTTTCAGCTTCAGGCACCAGAGCATGTCTTCATCCACACTGAGTGTCCACACTGAGCTTCTGACTTGGATTATGCTCTTTGCCACTTCTTGCTTTTTTCAGTTGCTGTAATTAGATGGGAGTAGGCCAGGGGGTGTGCCAAATTCCTTCTTGGCATGCTGGCAATTTTGTGTCCTCTAGTAAAGTAAAATTTAATTCCTTCTCTGTAAATGTTTACAGTCTTGCACAGAGTGTATTCATGCTTCCACGGTACAGGAGGGAGGGGTGAGGGGGAGGTCTTCCCTTCTCTCACTCTTCTTTTGGTAGCAGTCTTACACGACACACAGCTAATAACTGTGGGCCATATGTCTCAGTATTGTAATGTATATCATGCACTACATGGTGGAGGTGCCAGGTGGATTTAGCTTGCTGCTGGTATTGGATATGGCAGTTGTACATGCAACTGCTGGATCACCTCTGTCATAGAACTGTAGAATATCCTGAGTTGGAAGGGACCCACAAGGAGCATTGAAGTCCAACTCCTGGCCTTGCACAGACAACCCCAGGAATCACACCACGTGCCTGAGAGTGTTGTCCAGGTGCTTCTTGAGCTCTGTCAGGCTTGGTAACCACTTCCCTGGTGAGCCTGTTCCACTGCCTGACCACCCTCTGGGTGAAAAACCTTTTCCTAAAAGCTGTAGGTACAGCTTTGGGGGAGCAGTCTGATGGACTTGCCTCATTATTTTAGAAGTCTGTAGAAGACAAGGAGGCACAAAGAGAACTTTGGAAATAGCAGTTAGTGTGCATTTTATTATTAGAACCAATACTGGGGGTTATTTTTGGGTTTGTTTTTAGGAACAGTGACAGGTACAATGCATTTGTATTTGCTATCACTGGGAGTCAAACTGAAATCATGTGGTAATTTTGTTTTTAAGATGCTACAACTCATGCAAATGGAGAAAGCAAGTGGTCGTTCCTGTTCAGTTTGACAGATCTGAAATCAATCAAGCAAAACAAGAAAGGCATGGGATGGTCCTATTTGGTGTTCTGTCTGAAGGATGATGTGAAGCTTCCAGCTCTTCACTTTCATCGTGGAGATAGCAAACTATTGATTAAATGCCTTGAAAAGCATGTTGTGCTGGATGAGTAAGTATCAAACAATTTAGTTCTGTAAAAAGCAGATTACTGGTTTACTTAAATGCTGTAATGAATTTCAGATGAGTAGAATCAATTTTCAAGGTGACCAAAACTGTGATTTCACATATACTTTTGGAATGTAAGCTGAAGTTTTAAAATTGTTGGATTAATTCATGAAATATTTTAGAATCTGTTGAAGTGTTACTAGCTTCGAATGCCTTGGTAGCTCCCTCTAGTGGATGCAGAAGCTCTTCATGAACATTCATTGTAAAAGTTAAATCCTTCGTGAACCACTTGTATTAAATGGGGTAATTTGTGTTAAAATTTGACATCATCTCCTTTGCAGGAAATATATATGAGTATTTACGTGAGTGTGGGAGTAACTTAGAGTACTGTCAACTAAATCAATTTGTATATAAATGCTTTCCCCTAGAATTCTGTTTCCCTGTAATTTCCTGCGTGGTGGATGTTTCGCACTTGATCTTTACTCTGTGAATCAACTTTCTGAGTGTGAACATAGTTAGACCCTATCACAGTGTTAAATACTTGGGGATTGTTGTGTGTCTATATTGAGTTACCTCCAAGTTTGTCACTTGGATAAAAGCCTTTTTGATTCTGCGTAAGTGCAGAATAAAATAGAATGTTCTGGTCTCACCGTGTAGACATAAGTATAATTTAAGAAGGCAGCAGGGTAAATAAAATTAGCTAGAGCACGAAGAAGCAAATGAGGTCTAACATGTACACCTATAACAGGTGTTACATTAGTGTAACAGATATTCTGTTTTCAAAAGTGTTTTGCTATTGTCACTTGCAACATAATAGTCTGGTAGATTTGAAGGTGGATATGAAATGGCCCTTGGAATCCTTACAGGGGACTCTGCTCACATTGGTAACATCGCTGAGGGCAGACTTGCCTTCAACAAGTAGGGAAGGTTGTTGCCAAGTAACGCTACTAGGGTGGAGAGCAAGCCAGTAGGACATGAGTGTTGTATATTTATTGAACTGATTTGTGAAACACTATAGCAGTCTCAAGACATGGGAGGAAGTCAAGAAGACCAAAGGAGAGGCTACTGGGGTGGCAGGATGAACTTGTAAATAAGAATATTCTCTGTACATTAAAATTGTACAGAGAAAACTTCTCTGTAGATTAAAAAATCCAGGATGACAATTTCATCTTAAATCCAGAGGTTTTTTTCCTCTAGGTTCCAAATGAATTCTTCCTTAAACCTCCTTTCACTTAGTTTCATAATTTCACAGCTTCTGCAGGGCTCTCTCCCTTTGCCCCAGAGGAAATTGTTCCTTTTTGAGCATACTGCTCTGCGTTTACTTATTTGTGGATACCTTCTGACTAGTTGCTGGTAGGCTGGGGCATGTTTTTGAGGCAAGTGATGTAGCAACCACTAGAAAAACACATTTTTCTACCCAATTGCTAAAAGGAGACAGGGAAACTTGAGGTGTTACTCAAGCTTCAGGGTGTGCTGAACTGCTTATATTGTCACCTTGAACAAGTCTAAGCATCAATGAATGCAACAGCAGATACTTAAGGAACTTTAAAGCAAAAAGCAGTGGCAGCTATGGAAAATAGATGAACTTCAGCATTGAACTGATCAGGAACTTCCAGTTTTAGTTTTTTTTAATCCAGTTAAGGTCTGCTTCTGACACCAAATTCTTTTCTGGGCTCTAGTCATGAATTATGATGGTAATTTCTTTTAAGGAAGGAGAAAAGAACAAATATGCCACCCAAGTTGTGATGATAACAAACTTAATCTGCATGTTTCTGTTGTTTCCTAATGGTTATTCATTCTTTAGTACATACTGCATCTAAACTCACAACCTCATTTAGGAAAAGATGTTTAGTCAGCTTATTGGATGCCGCAAGCAAATACTTGGCAGCATAATTGCTTGTTATCCCAATTTCTAGTTTATAGTATGTGGGATATTGATATTAAGGCCAAAATTTTAGTTCATCTCTAAATTATCTTTCTCTCATGGGTATTTTCTTATGTTCTTATTACCTCAAAAGCTTTTGCCCTTCTCTAACACTGTTCCTTATAAAATGTCACATCGTTGATTAAATCAGTGTGTATGAAGTGGCTAAACTCACACAAAATACTTGTAATTTGTTGCTTTATATGCCTCCTAGTTTGATTGCACCGCTCTAATACTGAGAAAACACTATGTGTATGGGGGACATTTTCTAACTCACAGGATTATGAGTAAGTTTAGGAAAGTGTCTAGCTCACACAGTTTTGAACATTACCTAAGTAGCTGTTTATGCCCACCCGACTGTCCAGAAACAGTGTTTAATTAAAAGGGAGATATGGTATAAAGTTTTCATTCTTTTAGTTAAGGCAAACATAATACGTAACTTGCCCTTGCCCCTGTGCTGCTTTTTAGCAAAGGCCAGTTCAGCTTCATTAACTGTTGCTGCCTCAGAACTATGACTATGATGTCTGGCTGTCTCAAAATGAGATCTCTTGTTGCATTTCATATCCGTCAGTGTTAACAGTGTCCTGTCCTGTTGGAACAGGAGAGAGATAAGGCTTATTAAAGTTCTTATCTTTGACTTTAATAACATGGTAGATGATGCAGGTGCTAAAAAAAAAAAGGAAAGTAATTTTTCTTTCAAAGACTAGAAGTAGTGGATTTAAACTTTGGGAGAGAGCAATAGAGAGGTATTTTATAAATGTAAGTCTGTGCGAAGGATTAGAGTCAGATTGCAGAGTGCTTGGCTTTCCCCGATCTGACTACAAACTCCGAGGCTTGAATGTCAGCCTGCTTTCTGAGCTGTTCTGTCTTCTGTCACCTATTGAGCAGTAAATTAGTGATTGAGGAGCTGGTTAAGGAAGTGATGGGGTGCCTGTGCTGAAGAAGGAGACAAAATGGGATATTGCACTGGGAGTGGGTGTGAGAGCAAAAGAACAGATTAAATACTAAGAGCAGCATGGTTCCACTGTCTTTGTTACTGTTTTCATCTGCCTGTACAAGCCTGTGGAGAAGCAATTGTTGTGTTGAATGAGAATGAGCAAATACAGTGAGTTAGATCAAATCAGGTTTGTGTTCCTTTAGCTTTTGGAGTCTACAGAGAAATACATTTGCAGGGCTGTGCTGAGATGGTTCTGTTTCACAATACAGTGGCTCTGGTGTTTTTTAAGCTCCTATCAGTATGAATCTTAGAATTGTTCTGTCAGTGTCTGTGACTTTTGGTTAGAAATTCATAAATGTGTTTTCATATATTGAAAAGTATGTATTCCTTGATGTAATGTAATTCCTTAGTGTACTGTAATTCCTTAATGTAAGATTTACTAACTAGTAGAAAGAGTTCCTTAACTGTATAGGGTGACATAGGCTTTTTTCACTTGCTCTGTTATGTTAAAGGAGTTTCAGCATATACTCTGTTGAGGCTGACTATCTCGCTGCCTTTCCTGTGTCAAATCTTTTTTGCCCATTGTCAAAAATAGAAGACTGTCATTGAAGAAAACTTCTGTCATTTACATGTAAATGGAGTTTTCTCTTCCAGAGTAATTTCTTAAAAACTTTTCAAAGGCTTCATTTTTCAAAGAACAAAAAAGTACAATTCAGATTGAATATGGCAAAGACTAATTTTTTGAAAAATTAAAGTCCTGTTCCATGTAGCGTTAGCTTGTTAACCTGTGCTAAGGGCTAAGAGTGATCTTGCATCAAATCTGCTTTTTTTTTTTTTTTTTTGCACAAAACCTGAAGTGTGACTTCAAAAACCAGTAGATGTTCTAAAAATATATTCAGAAAATAAAGGTGGTACTCAGACAACCTTTTTTAATTTTACTGCAGATCTCCAGATCATGAACGTGTTCTTCTTGTGAAGACTCAGAAGTCACTGTCTCAGTCTTTTGAAAATCTCCTTGATGAACCATCGTATGGTTTATTACAAGTATGTATTATCTTGCAATCTTTTATTCTGAAGACATGTTAAAAAAATCCACCCTACCATGTGGATTATTCCCTGAATAATGATTTAATGCCATTATGGAAGTAACAATGCCATTTATGGCATTATTATTAGTTATTGCCAATATTAATGCTGTTGTAGAAGCATTGACTGTATCCTAAAACAAATGCCTACTATAGAAAGTACACTTAATTATAAATTGTTTTCTATGATGTAATAACTTCTTATTTCCCTGTGGTACTATTTCAAACCTGTTCATGTCCTCTGTGATTCTATATGCTTGGGAAGAGAAAGTTTTAGAGGAAAAAGGAAAAATTTCAGTTGTTACCAAAACGATTATAATTTTTTAAGTTTTCTTTGACTAAATATTTTTTCATTGATATTTTCTGACATTTTTGAAAGGATGCTGAAAATACAGCAGCAAAGAGGAAAATATTACCTTAAAAAAAGGTGCTTTTTTATGCTAAAACTGCTTATCATTTGGTGGGGTCTATTGACTTCTGAAAGTCAGCAGCAAAACTTCTAGTGACTTCAATGAGGCCAGAGTTTTCACCCAGTGATCTATTTAATTAAAGAATATCTTCATTAGTGAATTACATTAATTTCTGGATTTAGTTGTTAAATCAAATTTTATGTGAGATTCCTGGCAGAGTACATGATGGTTCAAAGTATTTTTCTGTGAAGGTGGGGAGACTGGACATAAGGAAGATGTTTTGTGCCATTAATCACTGGAAAGTAAACAGGACATCTAATCCACTTGTATACATAGCTCAAGCTTACCAAGAACATTGGTATCCAATCTTCATACTTAAGATATATTTTTTTAATCATGTGATGACTGCTCTGTGTTACTACTGATACCTGCAACCTCAGTAACTTTGAGACCTAGAGGACTTTTCCTGATGCTTTGCTTTGAGTACAAGAATTACAAATAGTCTGAGGCGTTCTGTGTTTTGCTTGTTTTTTTTTTTTGTTATAACACAGAAATTGAAGAGAGATCCATACACCGTAACAATGGGAAGATTCTCCAAAGTCACAAACTATATTTTTGACAGTTTCCGCTTAAGTGACCCATCGAATCAAAGGCGACCACCATCAGAAATGGCAGACCTTATCCATGATACTATCCCAGGGCTGAAAATAAATCAGCAGGAAGAACCAGGATTTGAAGTCATTACCCGAGTGAGTGTATAAATGAATGATACAGATGCATTGATTGTTTTTATGCACTCCTTTAAAGGAATGGTAGGACTTGAAGTATTGTGAGTTATACTGTTCATGCAGTTGTGGTACATGCTGCGTTGCCATTTATTCACAAGAGTTATGATCATCATCACTTCTGAATATGTCATTTTTATTCATACAAGTCGAAGTTTTACTTTGAGAGGAAATTTGTAACTAAGGAAATGGTGACTATGGTTGTCTTGGAGACATTCCCTTAAAAGTGTCCGATTTTATGTTTTATCTTTCCTCTGATGTCAGAGCTAGGTTAGGTAAAATTGGGGAATGCAGATTAACAACCAACTTTTTTGCCTAATCACTTTTAACATTTAACTTTCTTTTAAGAGGGCTAAGATTAAACAAAGCATTTAATTGGATGATTAATGTCTAGGGTGTATAAATTACAGATTTATGTATGATTTGAATCAAAGGTTATAATTGGAATGTGAATCACTGTGGGCTCCTGTTGGTGTCTTTTACAGACAGGTGCAAAAGGTTTATTTTAAGTGCTTGTGATTACTGTTTAAGCAACTTACATATTTTCAAAGCATTATCTGTTTTATGCTTTTTTTTTCTTGAGTTCAAGGTAGTGTTAATATCTTAGCAGTAGCTGTTTGAACTGTGTAATTCTAGGAAGTTGCTGCCTAACACTTAATCAGTTAATTTATCGATGAGAAAAAGTATAAGGAATGTTACATATGAAAAGTAACACTGATCTATATGTCTTAATCTGAGAAATGCCTTGGACTTCTAAAGAGTTGAAACACAAATTCATTTGGGGCTTGTTGCCATAAAAATATCTGTAGGAAGTAAGGAATTACTGTCTGCTGAGTTGTGCTGTGCTTAAGTATGCAATTTGGGATCTGAGAGAGACTAACCAGAAACTGAAGAAGGTTTCTTAAGAGGCCTTTAAGTGCACTGAAATGGATCTTTCAGTCTCACTGTGTGTGGGGGTAGTATCTCTGGGCACAAGTCATTTTTCAGTTCTCTCAAGATGCACTAATGTGTATCAGGAACGTGTTTTTGAAGTGAAATTCTCTATTGTCCTTGTTTGCTGAGTTGTACATAGCTAATACATTTCTAGTTGCATAGAGGCTTTTAGTTTATGGGAAGCTAACTCAGAGGTTTTTGGGGATAGAAGGTTATTTAAAACACACATACATCCTCCAAAATCTGAAATATTAATATGTGTAGCCAGGTCTTCGGTACGAAGTGTTTATTTTTAAGATCTACTTGTGTTGGTCCACACTTCTGCTCATGTGGACACAGCCTTAGATCATTAGAGTTGTTACTGAAGTATGTGCATGTGAAAATGTTGTTGCACTGAATATAAGAAATTGGCAAGCTTGGTACAATTTGGGCGGTTTTTTGCAGTTGTTAGAAACTACTGAAGCACACATTCATAATGAAGCACAGATTCATATAATGTGTTCGCATGTGTTTCAGATTGATCTAGGAAAACAGCCTGAAGTTAGTAGAAGAGAGCCTGTGTCAGCTGAAGAATGGGCTAAGAATATGGATTCTGAAGGAAGAATTATAGATGTGGACTACATAAAGCGATCGATATTCAAAGGGGTAACTTCTTTTTCTAAACTCAGAAAGACCTATGTCTTGATCCTAGCTCTTTTTACTTTCCTTCCCAAACCATGGTTATGCTGTTTTTATTATAATGAAGTGCTTGTAGTGCTTCATGCAGGACTTTGACCCAGTCAGTATTGTTAAAGACTTCATAAAGCATGATTTCATGCTAACCAAAACCTCGGCAGTCTTGCAGACGTACAAAGTGCTCTACAAGGAGAGGGATTTTGTGGTTGGCTGGCTGAAGTGAATGAGTTGAAAGCACAGAGGCTTAAGTGGTAAAGAAAAGAAATCAAACTGGCTTTCAGGAAAAGACCAGTGCTTTAGTGCTAGGATATTTGGTTTATTCTTTTCTTTTAAATATTTTTTTTTCCTTATCCTTCTCCAGCAAAATCTTCTCTTTTTGCCCAGGAGTGTGCCTGGATTTGACCCTCATCAAAGCAGTCCTGAACACTTTTGCTGATATTTTTAATTGGACTGAGGGGTTTTGCAATATGAATGTGAATTTAGTCTCAGTGATGGAAATTTTGAAAACCATAGTTATGTCCTGTGGCTTTTCTACCTAACGTGACTTTAATACTTCTATTTTTTGGTGGTAATCCAGCTGCCTTAATGCATTCAGTGTGTGTGTGTTGATGCATATTTGCAAGCATGCAGTCTGAGCAGAAGTAGAGAATGATAACGTTGATCTTACAGGCTTTTAAAAGACCTATATGTTAAGTATACCCTGTAAAGATGGTAGAGTGAAAAGAAGGCCCTTTTTGGTTTCTGTGACTGTTCCTTAATATTCATGTGCCTGAGGCGTCCAGTTAAGGACCCTTCCACAATCGTGAGAATTACTGCAAATCTGTTCTTCCTGTTACCCATTTTCCCATCATCTCTGCCCTTGCTAGAGGAGTGAGTGCTCTATTTTATTTATGACTCAAGATCCCAATAACTTCCAGTATGTTAAGTGCAGATCCTGACTAAAGAAAAAAAAAATGAAACAAGTTAAAATGCATCTCTTAAACTGTTGGCCTGTTACTGGAAAAGTTCTAGTTGCTACTTAGTTTTGTTTTGGATGATGCTATTGGTAAATGAAGAAATATAATGAGGAATCAAGCTGGCCTTGGTCTGGTAAACTGGGGACTTTCATAGCAAAAGTGCCTCATTCTTACAACTGTACTACAGGAGTTGAAAGAAACTCCTTTGATGAGAGTGGGCTGTGATTCAGGCAGTATATCAACAGCTGTGTCATCTACCAATGCTGAGCATTACTTGGAGAGATTTCTGACAAACACTGTTCTTGAGTGGACACTGGTAGCTTTAAATGGAAGATTGGTCTGAAGGCTGGCCTTGTCTCTTTAGGTGAAAATATTTGTTTAAAAACATAAATATATGGAAGCCTCATGATCAGTTTGTGGCAAGACCAGAAGTTTGGCAGTTAAGCAGCATGATATTTAAATACACACATTTTAAATGTACTTTTCTTTCTTCTTTTTAAAGTCTGTGATGTCTGTTTTTTATTCCTAGCAGTGAAACAAAAGTATAGGGAGAAAATTATTTTCCAAAGTTACTTTTTTATCTAAGTATGAATCCAGTGCTTCTACAGTTTTTGCTTAATCATACTCTTCCATCCATTGTCTCCAGGTGTGATACCTAGTTAGCACATGAGATTTGGCTACAATGTAAGAAGAAACCAACACATAAAATTTCTATGAAGTTGTTACTTTGAGAAGTGTTGTATAGCTATAGAAACTTCTCCTCACAATTGAAAATAGTCTTTTGTTGATATTTCATACCCATTTTCCCCTAGGGTCTCTGCCATACTTTAAGAAAGGAGGCATGGAAATTTCTTTTGGGGTATTTTCCTTGGAATAGCTCTAAAGAAGAGAGAGCAAATCTGCAGAAAAGGAAAACGTGAGTACAGTGATTTTTTTTGTTACAAAATAATTTAAACCTTGCACCTTTTCTTAAGATAAAAAGCTTTTTGGAATGTTGAAAGACAACTGCTAAAATTGTTGAATGCGAGAAGCATGTGAGACTTTCTTAAGAATTATTGGTATATTAAAGTAAAAATATTATATAACGAGGGTGATGTTATTCCATTTAGGTCAAAGAACAAATGGAATGAATGCTTAAATTAAAAAAAAAAAACAAAACAAAGAAATGTAATAATTGAGAATGTTTAGGTTTCAAAATTATCTTTCTTCTTCAGGGATGAATATTTCAGGATGAAACTGCAGTGGAAATCTGTCAGTGAGGAACAGGAAAAGAGAAATTCAAGATTAAGAGATTACCGAAGTCTTATAGGTAAATTTAGATTTAGAAATATACCTAACTGGACAAATTCACACACTTCTACAGTTTAATATGAAGTTGAAAAAATGTACCCTTTTGAGGAACCTCTATGTTTCTCTTTCCAGAGGTGTCTAAACTTTCTTATATACTTAAAACTAAATCTTTTTAACTAGAATAATTCAGAGCTTTACACATAAGTGTTAAAAAATGGCTGGATTTTTAAACTTCTTTCACTTGATAACAAAAGGTTCTTCATTTCCTGTTATGTCATGATTTGTTTTTACCAGAAATGTGGTTAAAATAATGACATACAATAAAATAGTGAAAACTTGTCTGTCCATATTTTATAATTTCTTACAGGGATTTGTGTATGTGCATTCTGACTTTTAAAAATTTATTGATATTATGCTGACTAATAGCAGTTTGTATCCTCAGTTCGCTTTGGTAGTGAGATCTGGGCACCAATGTTAAGGATTACTAAATAGTTATTTCAGGAGGCAGGACAAGATTTTTGTGTTATTCTGAGACATAGACTAAATTTATTTCAGGCAGTTATTCAGCAGGCAAGCTGAAAGGGTCAGTGTCTTAGTAGGTTAGTAAACTACATTTTTAGAGAGTTATAACAGAAAGGAATAATATTCAGAATTGAAGAAAGGCCAGTTGTTTGTTTCCGTTAAAGCGATTTTTTTTTCTTTTTAAGTATTTGAAATGTAGGTGATAATATTAGGCTTATACTGTAAAATAGATCCAAAACTACAAAATACTCCTTTTATCAAAGTGCATTCAAAATTTTCTTGATTTCACAACATCAGTTTTGAATTTCAGATTCTTAAGTAGTGCTTGTGCTTGGTACGTTTGAGGCATCAAAACTGCCTGATGAAAAAAGAGCAGTTTCATCTCGCTATGAGTTACGGGAACTTGTTAAACAGTATTTGTTAACATGCTGTCATGAACTATCAGAGTGTCTTCGAGCTGATCATGTGGTAGCTTTCCAACTTTGGCTTATGCTGCATTGCATTAAGTATTCATAATTGGCATTGTGTAGCTAGCTTGCATAAAATTTTTCCTTAATCCTCATAAATGTAAAACATATTTGCTGAATTATAATCAGGAATTTTGCCGTAAAAAGTATTAACAAAAATAAAGGCAGGAAGCTTTAAAATATGTTTATAAGCAAATCCTTTTATTGCAGATAGGAAGGATTTTCTTTCTTTTAAAATATTCTTTATTTTGTTATGACATTCAGTTATGCAGTTGTCTCAAACACTTCAAAGCTTTGCAACACTTTGAGGAAGAAATCAGCAGCTTAAACATTCTGAATTCATTTGATACAGGCTTTGTAGAACTGGTTTTGAAAATGTTTTTAAATCTGGACTGTTTTCTTAGAAAAAGATGTCAACAGGACAGATCGAACAAATAAATTCTACGAAGGCGAAGATAATCCAGGCCTGATTTTACTTCATGATATTTTGATGACCTATTGCATGTATGACTTTGACTTAGGTAAGTTGTGTTCATCTGAATGTAAAAGCCTTTTTGGTTTCTGATAGGCAGCTTTCCTTATGTTAAGTCCTCTTCATAAAATTGGACTTGAATTGATTACAGTGTTTTTTGTAAATGCCAAGAGTTGTATTTAATAATGTAGATAACTTTGTTCATCTTTTCTTCCTCTCTTCAATTTGATCTTATTGCAGACATCTGAATCCATCAGCTTAGGTGGGGTTGGAAATTAAGTGGTAGTTTGTCTTCACCATAAACCTACTGTTATGGGGGTTTTTTGTTGGTTTTGGTTTGGTTTTTTTTTTTTCCTTATTCCTTTTTTCAGAGTTTTTAATGGGTTTGGGTCTTTGGAGCTTGAGCGTTATGTTCATTTTTAAGACTGATATATCAATAAAAATGATAAACAAGCTACCACTGCTGTAATTAAAGCTCAGCATGCTGAACCAGCTGTTTGTAAACATGGTGTTATTGTGAATATCTTAAAAGCTGGTTCTTGAGGAGTGCACTTAGCAATCTGTCAAAAATTACGCTTTAGTGCATGCATCTGTTGCAGAGGGAAGAGCTTTAATCACAGTGTTAATGCAGTACCTAAGTCTTGGGTTTATGTTAACTGTCTTGGGAGGGAGGGAAAACATACTTCTGTTTCCCTCTCCACTCCTGGCATGACAATTGCTGCTGTATACTTGGGAGGTTTTTTGGTATTCTGTCTCAGAAGAGTTTTGATGTTCTAAAAGCCCACTTTGTGCCAGATTTTGAAGACAGAAAGTAGGAATAAATCTTTAACTGCTAGTACTGCTAGTAAATATATATAAACATGCTGCAGAGCTGTAGTTCTTGTTAGCTTTTGTCCTTTCTGCAAGTCTTTAGAGTGTCTTGATCTTTGGCTGGAAAAAGGAGAAAACCAAAATTGATTGAGATGGTTTAAACATGTAGCTCTGTTCCACATCTTACCACATTTCAACCTGCATTAATACACAGTGACATTTTAAGTGAAATTAAAGCAGATTCACCACCCACTCTATTAAAAACATTGTTTAGACAGCTTAAATGTGGATAAGCCTTTTGTTTTGTAAACAAGCAATAATAATAATAATGGAAATATAGTATATTTGACACAGTAACTGTCCAAGGCTTCTAAGCTACTCAATCGCTGGTGCAGTGCTGCTCCTAATCTTTTGACAGCAGCTGTAGAGAGGTCTGTGTAATGCCACAAACTGTGCCAGATGGAGAGGAGACAGAACAACTGTTGATACAATATTTTTCTGAATAAATTCCTTAAGTCTGTATTAATTAAACTGGTTTTGTTATGTAAGAGACTTTTCAACTGCCTTGAACAGAATTTTTACAGAATTCATTTTTAGTTGGCCATAGTATTAAATGTGTGGGGAATAAAACTTTTTTAAAATTTTGACCTTTCAATTATTGATCTTTTTGCTCCTACTTGTTCTATTCTCACACTTGTTCTTCTCACACCTGCTCCATATTTTTCAGTCATTAACTCTAATCCTCTTTTCAGTTATTCAGTTACAATTACATCATTAAGAAATGGATTCAGCTAACTGAGAAATGTCGTGTTGAACCAACCACTGATGATAGGCATACACAATAATTGTGTTGTCTTACTTATGGGGGGTCAGCAGTAAGGCAGTAGATAAGCTGACACTAGCATCAGAAATAAGGTAATTGGAAGAGGCATGAAGAAGGGGAAAATGACCTGTAAAAATCATTGTCCTCTACTAGTCTTAACTGGACTATTAATTACAAACAAGAAAGCTGGAAAAAGCATTAAAAAGCTACAAAATTGTGGGGTTTTTTTTATACAACTAAAATGTTATCAGCTGTTTGCAAAAATTACATACTTTCATAGGCATTTCCTTCTCCTGTTAAGTGTAAGCTTTTCTTATAAGGCAAGTAAGTGCCTTTTAAGGGGGTATGAACTTGATTGACCACTTCTAGGCACAGAAATGTAAAAGTACTTCCTTGAATCAGGTCTAGATATATTTCTTTTGTGCTTCTTGCAAGCAGTACTTTGCTATTAATTCCCTGCCTCACTTTGATAGGTAGTATTCTTTATTGTTGTCTACTTGGTTACACAGATGGTCTTAGGCTTGGGTATATTTAAAGTACCATCCAAGCAGAACAGTCCCTGCTTCCCTAAATAAAGGAATCCTTAAAGCATATTCAGTGCCAGAAAAAAAAAAAGTGTAAAGTGCGAAATTTTCTTCATAAAAGCTGTTGCACCATGTATTCCTGGAATTGAAACTTAACATCTCTTTAAATTAATTTGAGATGAAAATCTTCAGTTGGGGGTGGGTGGAGAGGTGGGAAGACCTTTGAAAATTTTAAATGTCTTGAAGAAGGCAACAAATTACAGATAGAAAGGAAACTATATACAGGTTTGTATTTGTGATGGTGAAAGGTATATATTTAATCTTCTTAAAAATATCAATATATGCTCTTGAGCTCTAAATGGGAACTTGTTTTCTAAAAAACTATTGTGACATCAGCTGAGTTTGTACATATTTTAACTACTACTAGAACAATCTGCTTTATGTTCTCTTTAGATTAGCAGAAATGGCTAATAAATCTTGTTAGATCATCTGGATGTTAGTGGTTATTAAAATAAAATCACTGTTGAATTGGAGAATTACAGTATCTGCACAAACTTGGAATGCTTAGCAGTCATTCATCACACTTGAAAAATTACTGTTTAACTGCTGATTTTAAATTCCTATCTGCTTTTTCCTCCCGCTTTTTCTCCATCAAGGTTATGTGCAGGGGATGAGCGACTTGCTGTCACCTGTCTTGTATGTTATGGAGAATGAAGTAGATGCCTTTTGGTGCTTTGTATCATATATGGATCAAATGGTAAAATAAGGCTTTTTTAGTCCACATAAACAGATAAGCTACAGATAGCATTTGGGATTAATTGTAATTTATAAATTGCACTTGGTTTTTTGAATTCTTTTAAAACAGTCATTTTATGTTTGGAGTCACCATACTTTTTCTCATTGTTACAGATTGCAGTGCATTTGCAATACTATTGCTGTGCAGTACAGACAAACTTGTCTCCCTAAGAATTCTGAAGTAACTCAGAGTCATCACAGACAAATTTGTATTTATTGGGTGTCCTAAGCAGGATTTTGTTCAGGATAATTGCTCCCTATCATACCTGCCTTTTGGTATTTATTAAATCCAATTTAGACTTTCCACAAACTGAAGCTTTTATGTGCATGTGGCGAAACAATGTGACTGTAAAAAAACAAGTTGTCTTTTTTGTTTGAATGCAGTCATGCTGCTTGGAAGTGTAGAGCTTGAACTGATTTAAACTAACATTTATTACATACAGAAGTGCTAGCAAAGAAATAGAGTTCATTGCTGTAGTTAAACTTCTCAGTTTAACTGAGAAGGCAGACGTTTCATTAAATAGCAGTACAGTTAAATATCCATATGCTAAATACCTAAAGGATGAGAATCACTGTTGCAATAACAAAACTTTTTTAAAATTTAAAAATAGCTGCAAATCTCAAAATTATTGTAGAGTTAATAAAAATGACAGTGCTAATATTTTATTCCATACAGCATCAGAACTTTGAAGAACAGATGCAGGGTATGAAGACACAACTAATTCAACTGAGTACTTTGCTTCGTTTGCTAGACAGTGGATTTTGCAGTTATTTAGGTAGGTGTATTATTCATGCACAATAACTGAAACAGCTTACTGCATTCTGTGTGTATTGATATCCTTACTAGTCTAAATATAATTTCAGTAGTAATATTGTATAAATGCAAGACCTGTAAATTAATAATGACTAAAAATTTCAATAATAGCTCCATGCCTATTGAAAAACAGGGTCAATTTTAAAAATATGCCATTCTCCAGCAAATATCTTTGATTTTGAAAAGGGGCTACCATCTTTAAAATAAGTGGTATGAATGTATATCTGTAAAGTGTGAGGGTTTTTTGGTAGTTTTGGTTTTTATATTTCACCTGTTGTCTTAACCAAAGTTGATGTTTATGAAATGTAACACTCTTATTCCTAGAATCTCAAGACTCAGGCTACCTTTATTTTTGCTTCCGGTGGCTCCTCATCAGATTCAAAAGGGAATTTAGCTTTCAAGATATTCTTCGACTCTGGGAGGTAAGGAGATATTTCATCACACAAACTCCAGCAGTTTTTGGACTTTCTAACAAAAAGTGTGGATCATTCTGCTAAGTGTTGAATGCTCTGTTAGATTTTAAAAAAATTAAAATATTTAGTGCAATGAACTGAGGACAAATTAGCATATCCTATGATTTTTTAGCCAAAAGAACAACTTGTGAAGTTAATAAAAAAAGTACTTATTGGAGCTGGTGGGGATAAATTTGCTTTTTCAAAAAAGGTTTGGACAGGATTCTTCATATCAGACTCCTGAGTATAAGTACTAAGTGGAGAGTACCAGTTCACTGTTACTGGAAAACATTAACAAATGTGTTTGATTCATTCCGTGGTATTGATAGGACTTTATTAGATTAAGTGGAGTAAAGCACTGTCAGGGTAGTTTGGGTTAGCCAAAACCATAAGGAGGATGATGTCAGATGGTCTAGGTAATCTTGATGCTAAGGCCCTATGATGCCAAAAAACATTATATAAAACATCAAAATGTTGAAGTTCCGATAAATCCAGGTTAATGAGATCCTTTTTGATTTAGGCAATATTGGGATCGGATGGAATAAATAAGATAAACTAATATTTTCGCTGAACACTTTTTATTTCTTTGTACCAAGGAAATCGAGAAGTCTTGTCAGCAGTACAGGTTTATTGTCTTAAGGGCACCGCATCCACTGAAAACTCAAAACAAGAGAATAAATGTTCAGATGAGTGGAAGGAGTATTTTCTAGGACATAACATCACATGTGTTGGGGAACAGAAGGGTAATGAAAAGAACAGGGCTGAGATGCATAAAATTTGTAATATTGAAAAATAATGTTGTTCCCAGTGGGATGAAAAATATTGTTGATGCTTTTATTCACTTTTTCCACTAATGAAAAAGGAGTCACATAAAGAGGAGGACCAGTATTTAAAACTGTCTAAAGTAAATATTTTTTTAGGTTTTTATCATCAGTTGGTGGAATTTACTATCATAGAATATTGAGGTGGTATTTTAACCAGAGGATGGAAAAGTTTATGAATAGCATTCATAAATAAGGAAACCAATATGTACCAAAAGAATTCTCTTATGCCAAGGTATAAATGATAATGATTCGGTGGGGAAATTTACTCATCTCTTTCCCCCAGTATTATGTTGTCTTCCCAGTATTTTTTTTAAACAGTAATTTTTCTTTTTAAGTTGATGACATTATTTTTATTTACAGTTTATAGTCCTAGGCTAGTATGTTTTTATCACCTCTGTTTTAATGTTTGTATATGTGTGCATAGAGAAAAGGAACGCATTATATTTCTCTCTCAAGTGTTTTTTTTTTCCTCTCTTAGGAAGATGATAGAAACCTATTGATACGATAGTCTTGTAGGTTCCTTCCTGCACATCATAATGTATGTTTACTACAAGTGTTCAATTTCTTTGCTAGGAGATACAAAATGGGAAAGGGAGTATCTTGTTTTCCTTTTTAAAGCAAACTAATTAGATATTATGTTGACGTTTTTATGCAAAAGGTAGGGTCACCTTTATCACAGTAAGTCCCGCTTACAGTGGGTTGTTTTTTTCCTGTGCGTAGCCACGCAGCTTCACTGGTATCAGGGAAATGTATAAATGGGATATATGCAAGCAATAAGCACAGGAGACATTTCCCCATTGTAATCAGTAGGCAGAAGTTAACTGCTGCTTTTGGAATCTCAGTCTGAGCAAAACTCATGTACTCTTCTGTACAGGCAACATCACCTGGTAATTCCAGCCAGCTCTTAAATCTTTAGATTGCACAGTGGGTTGCTTCTTTCTCAAGATGGTACAGGAAGGCTGTGTAGAAAAAGAAGAATCCCAAAAGAAAAATTCTGTAACAAAAAAAGTTTCTGAGAACTGCTTTTCTTTTCAGAGGAGAAGTGTAAGCATTTCAAATGTGTTTTGTATATTTTAACAGGTCATGTGGACAGAACTGCCTTGTCAGAATTTTCATCTTCTCCTTTGTTGTGCTATCCTAGAATCTGAAAAACAGCAAATAATGGACAAGCATTATGACTTTAATGACATATTAAAGGTACCGAATTCTTATGCGTTATTGTGCTGGTTTTGGCTGGGATAGTGTTAATTGTCTCCCTAATGGCTCGTATGGGGCCGTGGTTTGGATATTAAGTTAAATATTAATTAACATTTTGCAGTTAATGCAGTATGATCGTGGTTTATATTGAGGGAGGAAAAGATGCATACTGTCTTCCAAGGGGTTGAATGTCAACTGATTGTTTATCCTCCCTGCTTTCAAAATGGTTTATTGGATGCCTGTTTAGTGATGAGATCATGACCAGATGGAAAATGGTTCTTCCCCTCAGACTACTGCTTAGTATGTTTAATCTTAACTTTTGCTTTTTCTTCTGTCATCTAACTTACCTCTGAAAATGTGAGCTGGGGGAAGTATGTAGAGGGCCTAAATAGTTTGTTACATTTAGAAGTACCATGAATGGTAGACCTTGGATACTGGTGAAAGCCAGCTGTGGCATACTATATCTTTGAGTAGCCATTTCTTAAAGCAAATAGCCTATGTCTAGCATTTCATAGCTTAAGGAGCAGGCATATATGGTGATACTTATATGCAGCGTATTTTGCAGTAAAGCATACTTAATATTTATCTCACTATCCTTTGTGAATGTATTTTTAGCATATCAATGAACTGTCAATGAAAATTGATGTGGAATATATACTCTGCAAAGCCGAAGCAATTTCCATGCAGATGATGAATTGCAAGGTAAAGATATTTTGAATGTACCTACTGTGAATATTTACAGACAGTAAAACTATGTAGTTCATGTATGACTTGTGAAATAACTAAACGCCTTGGGTAAAATAAAGGATGCTCTGTAGCTGTGCAGCACCTATATTCTGAAAGTCTGTAAGCAAGAGTGATTGATTTTATTGAGGAATACTGTTCACTGGGGAAAAGCTGGATTGTGCATTTTGGTTGTGATTTCTCACCTCTCACTGGATAATCTCGCTGCAAGAAATTTGATGTTCAGTGCGCTCAAGAAAATGAGTTCGAAGGTGCATTGCTGACTTATTAGGCATACCAGACTTATTAGGCAGAAACTAATGGGTAACGCGCTACAACTAATTTCAATAACATGAAGTATAATTATAATAGTAGTTGGTTACACTTTTATTTTTGTAATGAAGGTAATATTGGTAATCAGGAATTGATTCTTTGGCCTGTTCCCTTTGCTGTCTTTTTGAAAAGCAGCTATGGAAAATGGTAACTGTAATGCAAGTAATGCTGAGAGAGCAGCTTTCAGTACAGCTAAATTCAGACAAATGATGACTTACTGGGGGTACAGGATGGACAGAGGGGGACCTTGTTCTTATTAGCTTTTTTATTTTAATTACAGTGATTTTTAATACTTTCTCCTGCCTCTTCCTTTCCAGGAATTGCCTCAAGCAGTGAGTGAGATTCTGGGGATAGAAAGCAGTTCTGTAACACCGGATTCAGATACTGGAGAGGATGAAAGTGGAGCAGAGTTGAGTTGTCCAACGTCGTTATATCAGAGTGTCTCAACACCTGTAATTGCTGCCAATGGAACACAGGACAGCGCTCAGCAGATGTCTGAGACGCAGAGCCTGACACCTGCGTAACTCCAGTTGGTTACACTGAAGAAAGACTTTTACTGAGCACATTTTTTCAAGCACTTGAGAGATGGATATTTAAATTTGGTGTTGATTAAGCTTTAAGGTTGTAAAGAAAATCTGTACTGTAATGCTCTTGCATTAAAGCTTTACAACATGACTCAACTATTTTTGTAGTTTCTTCTACCAAGATAGCCTTTTGTTTTCAATAACATTCCTTAATATTTTTGTAGCCAAGTGCATTTTCTTTTTGCTGGAAAACTGGAAATGGATGGTGATTAAGAATGGATTTGAAAATTCTGCTTTTGCTGAGCTTTCACACATGCCGATCTAAGACAGTGTGAGCTCTTTGATTTGAGCAGATTCACAGTATGCCAGCTGAAGCTGCTGTACAAAATTTTCAAGCTGAAGAGATGCTGATGTGCTAAAGGAAGATTGTTTTGTAAATGGATTTTCCCTATCTCAAATGTTTACAAAAATACTTCTAAGTATTTGTTGCTGGTTGAATGTAGATTTGAAATGGACATTCATACTTACACAGTTTAATGTCCAAATATTGAATTTTGTGTAATTGGGAGCGGATGAACAGTATATTTTTACATTAACATATCTTCACTTTATATATACATATATATATTTACACACATACACACACTATATACACAAATGTTTGTGAATAAAAAAAAGGATAGTCATATTTTCAATATATGAATAAACTTGACTGTTCATTCATATGAATCCGTTTGACCAAATTAATGCACAGCTCCAACCTGGGCTCTTTTTCAAAATTTTTCTAACTGCAGGTAACTTTCGTGTGAATACATTCAGTTCTACACTTGAGGTAATTTTGCAATTGATTTCTTGCAATCTTTACAAATGTTCATATTTGCTAATATATTAACTGATCAGTTAACTACTTACACTGTTTTTTATGGCAACATTATTTGGAGAATTAATGAGCAGGTTATTAAAAAAAAAAAGCAACCAACAAACCACAAACCAAAATAATAATCACAATTAACATTAATGCATTTTTTTTTGTATCTGCAAAAGGCAGTGAGCTTATTCCATGCCATGCTGATGTCCTTTGATGTTATGTGAAATTTAACATAATTGATTAAGTGTATTCATTATTTGGTAACTATTGTACATATATAAAATAAAAGTCAGAGCTGATTTAGTGTTTTTAATTAAATCATATTTAGAGAAAAAAATCTAGTTGTCTGGTTGTTGATATAAGAACATGAGATAGAGGGGAGAGCTAATGGTTAGTCCATGGATATTATATATTTTGTTAGTAACGAAGGGCAGTGGGAGTTTATTACAGAGTGGATCCCGCCTTTCCTCTCTAGGCGGTTGATGTGTGGGATATGGCGGAGCTTGCTTTTCTTCTGGAGCAGTTTACTTTTACAAATGTTATTTGTGCCATCTTAAGCAAATACAAGTAATACAAAAAGGCTTTAATAGATAAATCAACTTGTTACAATAATTTGGGAGCCGATTAAACTTCTCTCACCAGTTGTGAACAGACTCTGGACGGCTGAATCGGTATAGATTTTGGTTTTAATATCGTCAATGTGCTATCTCTCATCAGTTAATAAGAACTTGAGTCTTATGCGTTGAAAGTCAAGGATTCACAGCTCAGCATTATCTGTAGCCTTTCATTTCCTGTTCAGGAAATTACTGTGAAGCATCATGCCTTTGTTCACTGGTAAGCATTATACTTCTTGGCAGTTAAATTTAATATGGCATAGAATACAGAAAGGCGTTTAGAACTTAGATATTCAACACTTTGGTTCAAATATAGCGGGCAAGTTAGTTTCAGTATTTTTTGGAGCACCTAGTTCACTTTGAAGTGTACTTGCAAAACGTTTTTATCAAAAATTATGTTAAACGAAACTATGGAAGGAGAACAGAA
>NW_020955445.1:358343-519631 GCF_003031625.1 Empidonax traillii
TTTTTTTTTTTTTTTTTTTTTTTTTTTATTTTTATTTTTTTTTATTTGTTTTGAAAATACATTATTGATGTTTTCTTCTGTTTGTGGGCAAGATGATAGCTTACAAAAAACTGAATAGGTGGAGGGTTTTGGAAGTTTGAACTAATGGTAATGTTTATGGAATAGTTTTGATACCGGGAGGTTGAAAACTATAAAAAGATGATCCTATGTTGCCCACAGTAATCACTTAGGACTTCAGTTATGTGGAGTAGTGCCAGTCCTGTACACCTACAGTGACTGTGTTCACCCACTGAATGTCGTAGCCAGTGGCTTTCAAACCCACGCTGGGTGTGGAGGTTTTGTATTGGTTGGTGTGGGTAATCTTCCTAAGGAATTTAAGACTATATATGATATATATATATATGTGTGTGTGTGTAATAGTGGGTCCTGATTGCTTTCAGAATCAGATGTAGAGATACTGTGATGTTTATTGTATTAGCAATGTGTTTGTTTTGAAGGTGTTAATGTTCAACAAAGCCCAATTTTGTTTCTAACAAGATTTTTCTTAAAAATGTTTGATTTTTTCTAGTGGAAAATTTTAAGATGCTGATGGTGCTTCATAAATTCTTCTTCTAGTTTTTCCTCACATATTAATAGAAAAAATTCTTTGTCCCCCTTTAGCCAAAACAGCGAGGAATTAGATTTCTCATTGCTTTCAAATATATTCTTAAGCACCAAATTAAAGCTCCATTGATGAAACTTTTCAGAAACCCATAAAAAGGAGTCTACTAGCTTCCAGTTTTTGAGGTAATGTTTTAGTTCAAAATAAGCGTGGCACTTTTTCTTCGCTTTTCTAAATAATTTTCTGTTCCAAGACATTTACTTAACTTGAAAAAAAAGATTTTAGGGGGAATGATTTATCATTCAGAATTTGGATTGTGAACTAGTTTTGGTACTGTTAGCATGATTTATGCATCCTACTGTGGTGTAGGTGAAGCCTTATCAAGTATGGGATTGAATTTCTCTACGCAGAAGCTGTGTTGTCCTCAAACTGTTCCCTGCTGGACAACAGAAATGACAATGCTGAAGAGGTTAGTGATACTTTAAAAAGGCATCTGCATTATAGGATTTGAAAAAAGTAATTAAGTGGGCTGTATTAAAACTGAATTTTGGTCTGTAGGCTGCAGAAGGGTGGTTAGTACCAATCATTCTATCTGTGCCTGTCAAAATATCTTAAAATATGTTTTACAAATCTATTGTCTGTTTTGGTATTTGGTCAGTAGCTCATGCCACCTCTGTATGAAAGAAGCATGGCAGAGAGATCAGTGTTTGTTCTTAAGAAAGATTCTATGAGCTGCCCTATAGTGTGTGGGATTAATGCAGAAAATCCTAACCCTTGGTTCTCTATGTGCAATTACATACCAATGTCTGGCTCAGTAGTTGATGTAACTATATGAGCATTGATGAGGTGGTAAGACACAGATACATAACTGAGCACTTAATAGACAGATTTCATATATGTGTGATACTGTATTTGATTTGAAGATGCTGTCAGATGGCTTTTTTATAGTTTTAAAAGATGAGCTGTGCTTCATGTTTAGTGGAACTTGAAAATGTGCTATTCAATTAAGTGATATTATTGCAGTGCAGGCCCTGTATAAATTAAGCTAGAATTTATTTTTCATTCAAGTGAGAATTTTATTCTTAAACATTTTTTAGAGAATGTGTGCTATTTTTTCATATTAAGTGAGAATATCTTTGGCACAAATTGAATTTTCTGATGAATGGCAAACAAAAAATACATTGTAGGATGTCACTTTTTTGCCTCATCCAAAATGAATTTCAGAGTTGAATCAAATATATATTTCAAACTGTCTATATAATTCAAATAAATGAAGTCTTCTAGATGGGTTTTGTTTTGAAAGAATTCAATTATAGTATATTTTTTTGATTATAGAGGCTCATGCATAACCTACCTTTAGTTCTTAGACTATTTTTACAGATGTATCTTGTTATTAACCAGCTAACTGCAGAGCCCCGTTGTGTAGGGCTTAAACTGTTGCCCAGGCTCTGGCAGTCCAGCAAAAGGCAGTTTCCTCTTGGTGTGCTGTAGATGATGCTGGCCAGCAGCCAAGCACCCATCCAGCCCCTTGCCCATTCCCCTCTCTCATGGGATGGGGAGAAAATAAAAGGAAGGCAGGAAGGTTCATAGATTGAGGCAATTACAGTTTAACAGGGAAAGCAAGTGCTGGTCCCAGAAGCAAAGCACAAAGAATTTCATCCACTACTGCCCATTGTCAGGCAGGTGGCCAGGAAAGGGGGCTCTTCCTGGAAAGCAAAAGTTCACCATAGGTTCCTTGGAAAGATAAACACCATGCATGAACGTTCCTGTTTCTTTCTCCTCCCTTCTGTGAGCATTTATTGCTGAGCACAATGGCGTATGGTCTGGTCTGGTCTGGTCTAGTATGGTATGGTATGGTATGGGCGATGATAAAATGAGGCTGCACACACACCATTCAGTTTTTGGGATTCTCCGCAGGTCTCTGTGTTTCTCTTTTATTAGGGTTCTTTGGTAAACAGCACCTGGTGTTGTCATTCAGTTAACTAGAATTCCCAGGATCTTGCTTAACTGGTGTTTTGATTCCACACATTCACACTCGTATCATGTTGTGACTGTTTTCAGCCACGGGAAAAAAGCATGCACGCTGTCAAGCAGACCATTACATGGTTTTCCACTTTGAGAGCACGGCACTCTGTTTGTCAAAACACCCCTCAAGGTCGACAGACTCGTTTTTGATTCTAATTAACTGAATGCAGGTGCAGCTTGACTCAGCTTGTTCCCACAAGTATGGAGTGTCCCTTTGGTCAGTTTGGGTCAGCTCTTCTGGCTGTGCTTGCCCTCAGCCTCCTGTCCACCCTCAGGGGAAGCAGACAAAGAAGCCTCAATGCTGTGCAGACTCTTCAGCAACAGCCAAAACTGTGGTGTGGTATCAACACTGATCTAGGCACAAACCCAAAGCACATCACCCTATGTCCTCCTACGTGGAAAGTGAACTTCATCTCAGATTGACCCAGTTTGGTGTGATGACAGCCATTCTTGATGGTGTCTGAGATCACAGTAGGAAAAAATCCTTCTTATATTGAAGATGACACATTTTAAGTGCCCATCTAGACTTGATGCAAAAAATAGTATGTAATACTATTTTTTAGTAATGTATTTTTTAGTATGCATTACATGTAAGCAACTGGTATTCAGATGTTCTGTTTTGGTTGCCATGACTCAATGAGGTGCAACACCACAAACTTTTCCAACACACTCTTGGGTGTATGAATTGGTCCAGATGACTTTTAGGTCACATGAGTGCATGCTGCCTTTGGGCATTGGTCTTGAAGAGCTTCCATACTCTTCTGGGTTTATTGTTACAGTAAGTGATGTAAGACACCAAGCAAGTCCTTAAAGTACAAGTACTTGGGTTCAAGGACTGATAATTCCTCAAGCAACAAAACCGTACAACTACTGTGACCAAAAGTCGCAATCCTGGTTCTATGGACTCTGCCCTGGGCTCCTACACCTTTTATGCTGTTATGGTTGATTTGTGCAGTGTATAGATAACAACATAAAGGAGCTGCAAAATTGTACAATCTAATTGTTTCATCTGTGCCTGCTTTCCTTCTATCTCTTGTGAGAATGTTATGAGAGACCATGCCAAATGCTTCCCTACCATCAAGATGAATGATGTGTATTGTTTTGCCTTGGTCCACAGGACTGTCATAAGAGGAAATGAGATTTGCTTGACTCAATTTGTTCTCAGCAAATCTGTCTTGACTGTTTAATCATCTGTTATCTTCTGGATCTTTACAAATAATTTTGATACTTCTGTTTTCTCAAACAAATGAAATTGGACTGGTCCATAATTCTTCATTGCTTCTTTCTCCCCATTATCTTCTTGAAAAATGACATTATCTTAGCCTTTTTCCAGTCTTTTGTTGCTTGTCCATCCCCTGAGTTCTTAATATAGTTATTGATGGCAGAAGTTGAATGAGCCTGCTCTGGAAGTGTGGTTACTCTGCTGTCATTTACTATGGTCAGACTTATCCCAAGTATTCTCTATAGAAGACCACACCTCTTCTATAATGAAATAGTTTCCTGATGAAGCTACTTTTTTCCTGAAGCAAGGAAAGAACTGTCCTTCTGCTTTAGGTTTCATTTCCCTGGGACTTGTAATAACTGAATTTATTGAAGTTCTTTTTTTCTGAAACTGTCAGTTTCTGCTTCCTTCTCAGAACCTTTCTTTAGCCAAAGATTGTGAATCCACTTTATGTTCATCGTATCATCTGTACTTCCAGGTCTTCCTTGCCAGTCTATCATTTGGTATATATCCTTTCCCAATAGTTGTTAGTTGATTAAATCCCCTTAGTGCTACTAGAGCTTGGGATGGTTTTGCTGGCTGCTAGAAAACCTATGCTTCCCATATCTTCATGACTTAAAAATTAAGTGTACGTTCTCATCACAGATTTTTCACCAGACATACATCACTCAGAGAAATGGACTTTGGAGTTGGTGTGGGTACGTTTGATAAACAGGAACAGACTGTACATCTTTCTTTCCTCATTGAAAAAGCTCCTTTGGCTAGTCCACTTGTCAATTGTTTCACAAAGACATCATTTTGCTAAGTTATGATTTGATTAGGTATTGAGACTTCTATTTTCTGCTTGTGTTAGCATCTCTTACATCAATAAGCCCATCTGTTCTCCACCTTGCCTTTTTGAACTTACATTGAAAAATGTTGTTTTCACTTAAGATCCTTGTGGAGTCCATCTTTATGCTTTTTTGATATCTTTTCATGGCTTTGTTTCTTTCTCTGTCCTGCCACATGATGACTTTAGAATTTTCCTTCCTGCTGTAGTACCTGTGGACAATGACTTGATGATTTGGGAGAGCCAGAGGTAAATTCAGATAGTTTCTTGGTCAATACTAGCTGCTCTGCACTGCAAATTTAATCCTCCTGTTCAATCAAACTATGGTAAATGCTACAAATGGTTTCAGGGAAAACTATGCTGAAATGGGCCGTTGGTATCTCCAGCAGGGGTAAGTGACTCAAACACTGAAAACATCTCACAGGTTTGCTTTAGATTTAAATTTTTACTTGAGAATTCAGCAATTTTTTAAGCTTAAAAAGTGCATAGCTAAGGATTTGAGGCAACAGTGACTCTACTGTCTTGTGAGAAGATAGGAAAATATGTGTGTGTAAAGTAAAGAGGACCTTGCAGTTTCTGAATTCTGATTATAGGAAAATAAGGTGCCTTTTAGTAATAAAAGTAAGCTTATCTCTTTCTTATTACCAACATCTATTTCCCAACGTGACAAAACATTGCTGTGTGGCACCTGACATATGTTCTAGAACACATAATTTTGAATTGCTTCAATGCACTTCTAATTTTTTTACGTTTTAAGTGTTTTGTGACTTTAAGTGTTCACTTGTTTTACATATTACAGCACTGTTAACTATAGAAAAAGGAGCTGAGCTCTAAACAAAATCTGCAGTCTAGCAGTATTTCCAGAGCCATAAAGCAGCTCTATTGTACAGCAGTTAGAACAAAGGAGAAATAAACTCTCAGTCCATAAATGTTCTTTGATGTGGCACTGATATGGAAAAGGCCACCTATAAAATACTTGCAATACTTCTCCAGGGAGAAGCAATCTCCCTGTGGGAAACACGGGCAGACAGCATGGTTAAAATAGTTGAACCACTTGAGTCTTCCCTGCCTGTTACATAGCACCTGCTGACACAATGTACCTTTGTTTGTTTTTCATTCACGAGTCATCCTGAAGAGCTTAAGAGAGACAGAAAACCTTTGCTGTGCTCTGGTTACTGCACAGAGCTGTGATAGTAGCAAGGCTACCGAGTAGGAGGGTCACTGAGTTGTGTGATGTCCCAGCTGCAGAGCCAGCATCTAAGAGTAGATAAAATCATGTTCTGTCATGTCAGTAGGTGAAAAGTCAGCTCAGTAGTGCTTGGTTTTGTCACTGGAACATTTGGAGAGTGCTAAGCAGTCTTACTCTCATGAATTGTTCAACTGCTGGAATGGTGGCTATGTATCTCATGCACAGCAGGTAGGAATATCAAAATCCAAAGACTCCAATTTGCTTTCCTATCATTAAAAGTAATGAAAAAACAGGACAGGGAACATATCTTGATAACTTAGGATATAACACTGAGCTAGTAATACGTGGAGACATGCTTTGACTAGGAAAATGAACTAAAACTTTGTGGGCTAGCATAACAAAAATTATTGATTTGCACTAAAGGAGCAGTTAGAAGAACGAAATGTTATTGCAAACTTAGCATCAACCAAATGAAAGGATCCTTATTGCATGCTGCACTTGGGAAACTCTGGAAAGGTGAGTCTAAAAGGGTTTATTTCAGGTCTCTCAGGAGTTCTGAGGCAGCTGTGAACCTGGCCTGGTCCTGAACATCAAGTATGACCATCTGTTTTTAGAGAGGGGACATCTGACTGACAGCAGTCAGTTTAGCCTGGAAGCTCTTGCTGGTTTTTTATTTGTTATGATAAAATATAGGATTCCACGCTACTCCATGGGAGAAACAGTCTCAAATCTTCTGTTGTGCTTCTGTGTTGGCCTTGCAGAAGAACAAGACAAATTCCCTGCTAATGCTGATATGTAAATTTTAGTGCTAAGGTGCTGAGTCTTGCAAAAGTAAGGGCTTTGAGGTTGTGAAGGAGGGTTGAGTTAGATGTGACATGAAGCTTTGTGCTGTCAGTGACATTTCCTGCTATTTGTCTTGTGCAGCTCCCTGCTCAGTGTCCCACCTCAGTTGATCCGATTTCAACTTTTCCTGCTCAGTCTGAGTGATCTGTATGCATATCAATTCAGGGCCATGTGAAGCCAGCTGTTGCATTCAGCTCTTTGGGCAGGCTGCAGGGTCAGTCACGGATGGTGCTTTTCAAGAGGAAGTGGTGACAGTTTCCCCCACCTGGAGCATTGGAACAGAGAAAACTGTACGTATTTGAAGGAAACTGGCACAGTGCTTCCAATCCAGATGTGCTATTCAGTGCTACATGCTGACAGGTTTATTCAAAGGATGTAGTGGAGAAGTTGTGGAAAATGGTATAAGTGAGGAGGAAGTGGGAGAGCAAGTGACAGTGGCAGGTCACAAAACGAGCATTTGACCTCAGAATGTAAGAGAAATTAAAAATCCTAATTTTCACAAGTAGTTTTGAGAGACTGAGTACCTTTAACGCTGCAGTCAAGTTCTTGTTTCAATGGTTGCCTTCTGCTCACTTAACATTTCTGAGCTGGTAGTAGTCTGAAATTAAGGAGTAAACAAATTCTTAACCCCAATAAATAAATCTTTACCCCAAGAAACAAGTATTTTAGAGACAAGTGAAATTGTCATACATATAAAAGACCTTCAGGAGTACTATGGGATTGTTTTACCTTCACAAGTAATTAACTGTTTTAGTGATGTTGTCGTTAGAAGAAAGTCTCATGATCAGCATCTAGCTCTTGCAAAGCTCAGGCATAAACCATTGCTGCCTCGGTTAAATAGCTTTCTCCAGTGAAGTGCTCATTTTCAGGGGAAGTACTTCCCTGCAGTCAGACTTAACCTAGCGTCAATATCTAAGGCACGTTAAGTCTTTCAGCACATGATCTAATTTCTGTCCCCTAATATAACTTTCAAAGCATCCCTGCACAACTTCCCTGTGCAGAAGCTCAGCTCCCGCAGTTCTCTGCCCTGCTGGGCCCTGTCCCAGCATCCCGGTGCTGTGCGCCCTGGGCGGCCCTGCCCCGCTGCCCACCCTGCCCGCGGCTCGGAGCGCCGCAGCCGCGCCCGGCCAAGGTGTGAGGGGAAATGAAGGTGCCGCCCCAGGGCAGCCCCGGGGGCGGGCGGGGGCAGCTGCTCCGCGGCGGGACCTCCGCGGCTGCTGTGGGCACAGCTTCGCCCGGGCGCTCTGGCCGGCGTGGGGCGGCGGGGCCGGGCAGCGCTCGGGGCTTCGCTTCCCACGCTGTGCTGTGCCGTGCTGTCCCGGCGGAGGTGAGCGGCGACCGTGGGCGTCCGCCTGCCGGCGGCTCTCGTCACCCGGAGACGGGTGTCTCCTAATCGTGTTTCCATCAGGCGCGGCGGGGGCGTATAAAAGGAGCGGCGGCGGGCGAGGCGGGCAGAGCGCGGCGCTGCCCCCCGCCCGCCCGCCGGCCCCATGCAGCCCGCCATGATGATGTTCTCCAGTAAGTACTGGGCGCGGAGGGGCTTCTCGCTGGACTCGGCGCTGCCGGAGGAGCGCCCCGCCGCCGGCAGCCTCACCGTAAGTGGCGGGGCTGGTAGGGGGGCAGCCCCGACCCCGGCGGGGAAGGGGGGGAGCGGCCGAGTGGGTCGAGGTCGGGTCCGCCGGCCCCTCCGGTACCTGGTGCCGGGCGCTGCGCGTCCCCGTTCCGCTTCTGTTCGTGCTCAAGTCAGGAGTTCTTCAGCAGTTGCAGGGGCCGGTGAAATTAACTTTGCCTCGTTTTAAAGCGCTGCCTTAAAAGTGTCTGTAAATAAGAAAAAAAGTTTCATTAGTAATAAAAGCCTTACTACAGAAAGAAACCGTGTTGCTACTGGAACAACAGAAAAGCAGCGGGGTCCCGTACAGAGGGTTTTAAATGCTTGGATTTTGGAAGTCTGTGGTAAGTCCTGCTGGCTGTTTGCATCAGCGGAACCTGCCTTTTCAAGGCCCTTGTAAACATCACAGGACGATATATAAAGCGTTTTTGGTAAAACGCAAGTCGCCTGCACTCACTGCGTTGGTGCCGATGGCTCTGCTGCTGTGTGTTAGCCTCTGCCTAAGTGGGGCTGCAAGGACACCTGGGAGCATCGTGCGGAAACTGCTGAAAACCCTGTCAGGAGGTAGAAATAGTTCTCTGTAAGGTGATGGCATGGGTTCAACAGGTGCTTAGGTCATTTCAAGCATGGGATAAACTTCTGTATGTATACCTAAATAAGAATAAAGAATATTAGTAGGGACTAACATGGCAACCTGATCCGAATATGTGAAATATTTTTTTTTACGAAGATTTTTCCCCCTATAGAATTTTGCAACATATGAAGATTTGGATGGGTTGAGTAGAACCAACAAAGTGCACCAGTTTGTACCAGTTGTGAATAGGTGTATTGTCTTTATATTGAAATGTGGAATATTGCTGTTTGTACATGCTCTACTTCTTTTGGAAGTATTGAATTAAATGGAATAAATTTATTTTACTGTCTTTATATTTGAGTTACTTTCTTCACTGAGTTCCACTATAGATGACTTTTTTTTGCTGAGTACTTGCACTTGCCGCAGATAATTAATTTTCATTAGGAAAGTTGATCTTTTACTTGTATTTAATTATGAAATATACTGATTATCAGGCTCGTAAGATTTGAGTTCAGCCTCTTCTACTGGGATCATAACAAACAGGTATTCTAGGTTTCAAATGTTTGAGAGGGTTTTGTCATCACTTTGGTTAATGCTTTCATGAGAGTATTAGGGAACCTGTGACAGTCTTGAAAGGTGCCAAGTATCCTTGTTTTCCAGAGGAATTCACAATATTGAGATTGTCGGACACTCAGCTGACTCCATGATCAACAATATGTAGCTTCTAGGAAGCAGCAGAGGTGGAAAAAACACAGATGCTATAAAAATGGCACCTTTGTCGCTTCATGTGGATTTATATGAAAAGAACTTAGTCAAATCCCAAATATTACTGAAAGTTAAAAGTGACTTTCCCCATAACTATCCCTGGGCAAATCTCCTGCTGAGCAGGATCGTATAAGATCAATTGCTAAAAAATAAACATATGTGAAGCCGTTCATATATCATTCTACAAATGTAATTGCTTTTCCAGATTATTTCCATGTTGTCTAATAAATGATGAGAGAAGACCGTGGAGACCTCTTAGTTTAAATGTGGCTGGTTTAGCCTGTGCCATTTAAAGAGTGTTCTAAGACCTGTTTGAAAGGCTTGATTTTCAGGTTATTTTCTGTAAGCTGCTTTATAAGTTAGTAAAGGACAGTTCAATCCATGTCAAATAGTTGTATGATTTTAAATTTCTATCTTTGTATTTTTAGTGTCTGTATTATGGATTATAAAAAAGCAGCATCTCACTGGAGATTCAATTTTGTCAGGAGTCACAACTTGGGCATTGGAAAATGCAGGCTATTTTTTGAAAATCATGGTCAGTCTTACAAAAATTGTCTATAAAAGCTGTACTCTTGGCATCTCAACAAGATTTAAGCTGATAAAATTACATTTTTTTGAAAATACTGGCTGAAATTTGATTTAAAGCAGTCTTTGACTCCCACATTGTGAGAAGAATGTAGGAGTCATAAATGATGGTGTAATTTTCTGTATATTTTTTGAGTTCCTCCACTAACTCCTCTTTTATAGGATGTACAGTTTTTCACAATGAGAACAGTCAGCTATTGAAATGATCTTCCCAGGGGAGTGGTAGATCCCCCACAGTGGACAGTGTTAAGATTCAGCTGAGTAGGGTGCTGAGGCTTCTTGTCTAGACCATGCTTTTGCTGTGAAAGGTTGGACCAGATGATCCTTGAGGTCTCATCCAACTTGATATTCTGTGGTGCAGTCTAAACTTGTATTTCCACCTTGTTTGTATAATGAACAGAGGTTTTGTTTTCTAAGGAAAAGTTACATGACAGCATTGATTGTACTGCAAGAGAGACCATAACGTTTATGTTTTAAATTTAATGGTTAATACTAACGTACAGACCAAGGCAAATCTTTGTAGATTGACTGGTACAGGTTAGAATAGCAACCCTGCAATTTTGCAGCAATAGTTAGGTTAGAATAACAGAGCTGCTGACTTTTCCAGTAATTTAGAGTGTCTCCATTTGCTTCATGTTTATTACTGATAGTATTGCCATAGTAATACCATCATATTTGTATTCCGTTCATATGGTTTTCCTTAAGCTTTTTTTTTTTTCTTTTTAATGTATTGGCCTCTTACATAATCATCTCTAGCGGCTGCCTTTGACCTGTGATTCTGATTTTAAGTAAACATACTACCTTTTGAATAAGTAAAGTCTGGATGAGTTCTGTTCAGCTATTTTCTAACAAAAATTTCTCTTTGCGGGAAATGCCCAATTTCATCTGAGATGATCATGTTCTTTATCCATTTGTAGCTAAACAGATCGAGTTCTGGGAAAAATGAGGAAAAGAGAGGGAATAAGGGAAATGGGAAAAGTGAATCTGTTTCTGAAGGTGGAAAGACAGCTGTGGTGTTTTCCCTGAAGAATGAAGTTGGTGGATTGGTGAAAGCTCTCCGACTCTTCCAGGTAAAGCTTACAAATCTCTACACTGACTGAACTGATGAAGGCTACTGAGGTCAGACTCTTTGTTGGTATATGTCTAATGGACTGTGGCAGAAGGAATGGAGTGCAGTTACACTCACTCTGCAGAACTGAGTGAAAGTAACTTAAAATTTTATGGACCATTCAGCAAAGCATTTTGGGCTTGCGAAGGGTTTTCTGGAATGAAGTTTTAGCAGTGATGCTGATGTTTACATCATTCACTTTAGGTTTCTCATGTGTGACTCTCAACACTGGGAATAAGATTTGAAGTCTGTGCAGGCCACAATGAAAGGAGGCACTTGCAGAGAGCAGTTTGAAATCTAAATTGCACACAGTCAGGTGGTGGTGGTGGCAGCCTTGCTGTAGGACAGTGTTTGGTCACGAAATTAAAGACACCTTTAAGTGCTTGCAGGGTAGGGGACTTATGTGTCTAACTGGAAGGTAAATTGTGGAGTATTGTTTCCCCGTAGATCGCAATGCAGTTGATGCTTTTCAGTCAGACTCCTTGCTAGTACTGCATGTAGTCTGCTTGCCGCCTTAAAGAATGGAAGGGGGCTTGGAGGCACGTCTGAGCATAGTTAAAGCAAAGCAGTATGACAGAAGTCTTAGGTTGTTCAATCTGTGCAGTGTAGTGAAGAGAAAGTTAGGAGGTGGCCTGGAGCCAGCCTCCAGGACCAAACCATCAGAGGGGTGTAAGTGTGGGAGCTCTGGGTGTTGCCCGTCCTCACTCAAGAGTTGCTGTCTCTGGGAGCAGATTCCCAAGGCTGATGTAGATTAGATACTTAGACTCTCCAGCCTAGGAAAAGGGGTGGGTTAGACCCACAGGAGGGAGGCTGCCAGGAAGCAGGATGTTTCGTAGAAAGAGAGGAAGCCTAAGTGAGTGAACAGAAATTGCAGAAGGAGTCATGTTTTTAGTGCACTTTCTCTCCAAGTGTTGTGTCTGACTGCAACTCCGGCTTAATTGCTTGTATGAGTTTATATCTGAAATTTTGGATTTGCCCATCAGCTACCCCATCTTGGGAATAGGTGTGTATAAGTCACTCTGGTCTCTCAAAATGTGGTTGGAAGATGTGGCAGAGATATCACCCCCATTCACGTAGTCAAAACACTTATTGGAGTGGGTAGTGCGGGGTTTTGTTCTCCACTTAACCTAGGGTAGATCAGAGTGAATTTGTTATGTGATTGGGTTAGCTACACCATATACACATGTTTTGGAGCGTACCAGTGAAAGAATTATGTATGTACACCCAGAGGTATAAAAGCAGAGACTGCTAGTTGGCTGTACCAGAGGAGACCTTCATCTGAAATGCTATTTATGTAAACTTATGTAAAATTGTATTAACTGTTTATGTAAAATACAGCAGGCAAGTGGAAGTAAAAGAACAAGGTTTGTCCCCTTTGGAAATCAGAAAATGTTTTATTGGCTTCACTAAGTGAAAGGATAGTTGTAAAAGTAAGAGAGAGTTTCTGTCTGGCCAAAAGAAGGGAAAAAATCAGAGTCAGGAGAAGTATTGTTTGAAAACCGTCATCTAATTCAACCTTCTGTTTAGAAGCAAGGCTGTCCGAGCACTAGATCAGGACACTATGGTTATCTGTCACTGTGTTACACCCTTGGCAGATCAGTAGTTAGGGTTGAGAGATACCCCAGAGGAAAATTTTCATGCTAGAGGTACTTACACTGTCATGTTTGATGTATGACTTGTGTTCGATGGGGACATCGTAATAGAAAATAAATTGAATTACATTTTAATTTTAATACAATTTTATTACTGTTAATGCTTTTTGCTGTCAATAATTGCTGCACAATAGATAGGTGAGGACTGATACACATTCTCACAAAAATATTTCCTTCCTCACATGTTCATAAGAGAGACTGAAGTAGTACATGTTTAATAGCATCTATTTAAAGAAGCACACTCAAGTCTATTTTAATTAACATTATTATTATGCCCATTGCCTAATAAAATTGCATTAGAATTTAATATAGCAATGTAAAACTAATAGTATAAAATTGCATTTTAAAAAAAATTATGTTATATTGTCCTCTGTAAGACACTGTCTTGGTAGATAAAATGAAATCATTAGTTTGCTTTCTTCATTAATTATAATAATTTTATTTTTACTTTCCATACAGTTGTTTGGGTTTTTTTCATCAGTATTTATTATGTGTTACTAACTAATTCTGTAAATACAAAAAGGGACTACTTTCAATAAAAACGCCTTTTAATAACTGGAAAAGCTTTCCTGAAGAATATGCTATCAGTATTGCCCTTCTCCTGGTATGTCTGTATTTCATCTGTTATTTCATCTTTCCACAGGAAAAACATGTGAGTATGGTTCATATTGAATCACGAAAATCAAAGAGAAGGAGTTCTGAGGTGGAAATTTTTGTGGACTGTGACTGCAGTAAGAAAGAATTTAATGAACTAATCCAGTTGCTCAAGTTTCAAACTAATATCGTAACTCTGAATCCACCAGAAAACATCTGGACTGACGAAGAAGGCAAGACTATTTTTGTATCACTTGGTTACACACTGACAAACGTTTTGCACAGATATCTCCATAATCTTACACTCCAGTAGGTTCAACTCGCATTCTGTTGTCTACAGATCTCGAATGTGTACCTTGGTTCCCCAGGAAGATATCTGAACTGGACAAATGCTCCCAGAGAGTTTTGATGTATGGATCTGAGCTGGATGCAGATCACCCTGTAAGTATAACACAGAATTGTCCCGTAGATAATTTTTTACCAGTCAGATTAAAAGCCTATTGACTGCTGATTGTTTTCAGAAGATGGGGACTACTCTCTCTTCAGGAGTTTCAGTAAATTAATTTTCCTTTTCTATAGAAGAATACACAAGATGGAGGTCCTCCAGAAAACTTATTCTTTGTTTAACAAGTGTGTCCCCTTTAGTAATGCTTGGGGTTTTTAAAATTAACTAGTTGATAGAAAAGGTTTCAAACTTTAAAGAGTTTAGATCAATGTGACCTTCAGTTATGCCATGAGTAGCTCTTAGGTAAGAACTGATATTGTCAAAAGGTGTCAGAGAAGAAAGAATTATGAAGGAATAAAGAAAGAAATATGAAGGAAAGGATTATGAAGGAATAATGCATCACTCAGGAGGTAATTACAAAATAAAACAGAGCAATATGTTCCTGCTTCTGCTGAATGCAGTAGGTGGGAAGGTGTCTCACATTGTTTCCTGACTTTTGTGGCAGGAGATGAGCCTGTATTTCACACAAGCTGTGTTTGCAGTGTTGCCAAATGCTCAGTGCAAAAGACAGAAAAATGGTTTTGTTATTATTTCTTTCAGCTAATTTCCATAGGTGCTTAACCTCTGAGTCTTTAGATGGCAGACGATTGAAAGCGTCTGTGTTAAAATATTTTCCATTTTTATAAATCCCAGTTTCTGCCTCTGGATGACTTGACTGAAAAATACTGATGGTAGCTAGTTGTATTGATTCCTAAAATAGGCTGGATTAAACTAGTATTGTAGGAAACTTCCAGCTGAAAGGAAGTAGGCAACAAACTAAGATATCTGACCATAAGACTGTCTTGTAATACAGTCAGATTAAACTCCACCTGTAGGGGATAGTCTCCTTTGCTTTTTTTGCACGCATTTTGTGCTATGGGGGGAGCTCGGGCACAGATTTCTCACACCTTTGCACACATGCCAGGAGGACACCTGGCAGCTCCATTTTGCTGTCTCTGATGTCACTTGCCGATGTATCAAACACAACGATCATCATCACCTCTCTTCGTTCCCAGCCACTTCTGCCACGTGTGAGTCCTTCCCACATTGTGGGCCCACAGTCAGGGAGCACGTTCCGGGATATTGGTTTCTGCCACGTTTCTTGATGACAAACATAGGATTTACGTCACATTTTCTTAGAAAGGAAAAGCCTGTTGATTATCTTCATCCATTAACTGTAATGTAGTTCAAACAGAGGTTGTAGTGACAACTCATTTGAACTTCGAGTTTATGACTGTGACAGACCATTGGATACTGTTTATGTTTTGAGCTGGTGCCTTCATTAAATACTGTAGCACTCTGCTGAAAATTTGCCTTCAGTTTTACAGAAAATGAAAAAAAGACATTTGCATTATATGAATATATATTTTACCCTTGAGGGAACTCTTACAAACGTAATTTACACACTATGCAGCGTGCTAGATGTTAGAAATGGGGTAAAAACCTGTAAATCTGTGACTGGCCTTTAAAAAGACATTCTAAGTACTTGCACTTTTTCTTAGTGGTGGCTTGTAGGTGCCAGAGGACCAAAGAGAATTATTTTACTACGGAACCTATAAGGATAGCACTGCTTCAGCAGCACAGCCCTAACCCACTTCGTACTGGCTAATGATTTCAGTCTCAGTTTCACTACACTTGACAGGCATTTAAGTCCCCTGTGCTGTCTTCCATGACTTGCCAGGTCTTGAATGGTGTTCAGCTGAGTAACTCATCATTTATGTCAAAAAGTATTAAGGAGACAAGGAGACTCCCCCAGATTACAGCAAACAAACTTCTTTGTGTAGGAGTGGAGGCTTGAAGGTTTTCTGCAGTCCTCTGAAATCCTCACTTACTCTGCCCCAGCAGCACAGCTTTGGTTATGGGGCAGTAAAATGTCTTCTGAGTTTAATGGAACCTCATACAAATATTTCAAATCTAGCCATGTCATCTTTTCATTCCCTTCAGTGATTTGCGTTTGTGTATGTGAGCAGTAAGGAAAAAAGACATTTTAATTTTCAGCTTTGAATAAGGGAAACTTAAGTGCACTTTGTGGGCCACTAACTGGGGAACTTAGCTAACTCTCTATCCTTTTTATCTTCAAGAGATTGGCAGTTCTACCTTGAAAAAAGTTAACTCTTGTAATCCAAAACCTGAAGTGTCTGCATATTTTATATGTTTAGAAGAGATCTTGTTCTAATTTTGAATAGCTCAAAGAGCTGTAAATAGCCACTGTGTATGTACTATATAACTCTTTTGCACCTCATATAGCAAAGGTACGAGCCTACTGTAGCCCATGGGGTAGAGCCCTCCTTTGTAACTCAAACTGAAGCAATGTGCCTATTTAGTGCTGGATGTTGATGGTTCAATCTCTAATGTTTGGTTAAGATGGCAACTGCTGAAATAAGAATCTTCAGAATGAGTTGCTTATGATCTCTAGACACTTGATGCTAGTGAAGAAAGATATATTAAGGGTAGGTAAATTCTGCTATGTGCCTGCATGTAGATCTCCATGAGATGAAATGACAGGAAAAAGTTTCCCTTTTCAACATCGTGGTTGAATGACTGTACCTTTGCACAAAACTGTCTTGAATGGTCTCCTGTGGGACTTTGGTGAAGAAAAAACTGAAGAAATCCTTGTCTTCCATTGCAGTCCACTAGACGGTGTTAATCAAAATACAATGCAACTAAGTACTAAATAAACACTGTAATGGTTTATTTTATAATTCTCACAGCTAATTTTATGTCCTTATTGTAAATTATTCTCTTCTTCCTTGCTTAAGGGATTTAAAGACAATGTCTATCGACAGAGAAGAAAGTACTTTGTGGATCTTGCCATGAGCTATAAATAGTAAGTACTGGCATAATTCTTCCCCATACTGCTGACTAGTGAGAATTCATGCTCTATTTAATTCTGTAGAATAAAGTTTAACGGTAGACAAAGTCATCTTTTAAACTTAGGCTAATTTAGTGTAGGCTATAAATTACAAACCTGATGATTGAATCCTGTTACATTTTTGAAACAGATACAGGCAAGTAAAGTATTTGAAAGGCAAGCACTTTCTCTTCAGCGTTTCATTCACAGATGCTTAAATTAAAGAAAACATTTTACAAATGTTTATGTGTCTTACTGACACACTTCTGAGTATATATATCTAGCATCCCTGTGTAGTTGAAAGAGCTCACCAAAGACCAAAATTATTATTTCTGTTTTTGATGCAGTTTTGATACAGTATACTGTACTGGGGTGAGGCAAATCGCATGAGGTTCAACAAGACCAAGTGCCAGGTTGGGTTGCAGCAACCCCATGCAGAGCTACAGGCTGGGAGAAGAGCGATTGGAAAGATGACTGGCAGAAATGGACCTGGGGGTGCTGTTCAACAGCATCTAAAGGAGCCAGCAGCGTGCCCAGGTGGCCAAGAAGGCCAATGGCATCCTGGCCTGTATGAGAAATAGTGTGGCCAGCAGGACCAGGGCAATGATTATCCTTCTGTACTTGGTACTTGTGAGGCCACACCTCGAGTCCTGTGTCCAGTTTTGGGCCCCTCACTACAAGAAAGGCACTGAGGTGCTGGAACATGTCCAGAGAGGGGCAGTGGAGTTGGTGATGGGTTTAGAGAGTAGTTTAGGAAGGGGTTTAGGAGAAGCTGAGGAAGCTGGGGTTGTTGAGCCTGGAAAAAAAGGAGGCTTAAGGAGACCTTAGCACTCTCTACAGCTACCTGAAAAGAGGTTGTACTGAGTTGGGGATTGGTCTCTTTTCCCAGATAACAAGTGACAGGATGAGAGGAAATGACCTCAGGTTGCACCAGAGGAGGTTTAGATTGAATGTTAGGAAAAATTTCTTCACTGAAAGGGTGGTCAGGCATTGGAGTAGACTCCTCAGGGAAGTGGTGGAATCACCATCCCTGAAGTGTTTAAAAGATGTGTGGATGTGGCCTTTGGGGACAAGGTTTAGTGGCAAACATGGCAGTGCTGGGTTAACCGTTGAACTTGATGATTGTAGAGGTCTTTTCCAAGCTTAACAATTCTGTGATGATACTGGATGCTGCAAAGTGCCATTTGTCAGGTTTGCCAACACAGCTCCAAATTTCTTAGAATTTAATCAGTGCATTTCTCTGCAGTGAAGCTGGTGCCTGTGCACAAATGCACTGCCCATGTGTTTTCTCATTTTTATTTTTTTTCCCATTTTAAGTCAGTATTTTCGATTTCTACAGTCCCTGGAAGTTAAGAAACTTTCTGTTCTACCTACAAACACCTACTGTGTTGCAATTTTCCTGTCACAGAAGCATTCAACTAATTCTAATCCTACTCTAGGTTTTATTTGCAACAGGCTTAAGCACTCATTCTCAAGGGAAAGAACATACTAATTTCATACTCTTTTTCATTTTACCACACTTCTTCAGGTTTTTCATTTTTCTCCTTTTGAGATTTCTACCTACGTTGTTTAAAGAAGATGAAACATGCCATTTTTTTCTCCCTTTATAGAAGGCAAATCTTGTCAGGAAGCATTCAGAACTGGATTTTTGAAGGTTTTTCACTATACGGCTAGTATACAGCCTGCAGAAGGCTGGGGGGACAGAAGTGTTAACTCTGCTTTGTGACCGTATAATTCTGATTATAATACTCCTTTACTTTTGTCCCATTCCTGTCATTAAGCTATTACCAAACTTACAAATGTGTAGGTGCTATTGTTCGTTCCCCTTTCTGCCCACAGTGGTGTTTGTTTAGCTGCGTGCTCATAACATCCTTGCAGCACGCTGAGCTGCTGCCTGCTGGGGCAGTGTTGCTTGGTAGAGAAGCTCTCTAGGCTGCCCAGGTAAGTCCTGAGTTTAACCAGCTTTCAAATGTAAATTGAGACAGCTTTTTTGTTTGTATATTTGTTTGCAGCTGATTGATTTTTTATCTTTTTTTTTGGTCTAATGCTTGCAGTGAAGTTAGTGCTAGCATTTAGTGCAGTGAGAAATGTCAAGTAGGATACCTGTGGATGAGGGCAGGCTGTGTGTGCTCCTAGGCTCTTTCAGTAAGTTGGATAGTTCTCCATTTACCTGTGAGAGTAGCACTAGTGCCATGTATTTCACAGCTTACTGGAATTATCTTCCTCCCTTCTTCCTCTCAGCTTAATACTGGAAAGGTCATGCAGCTGGCGTACTAAGGAGTAGTTGGTCTTCTGCTTCAAAATGTGGTTTTTTTTCCCTTACACTAGTGAGAAACATTGTTTCACAAAATCACGTAAAGTAATCCTGCATATTCCCAGAAAAAAACTCAACGGGTAAAGGAAAGGAAAAATCTTTTCCTTCTTTAGTTCTGAAGGCTTAAGAACCATTTTTTCAGTCACATTACAAAAATAAAATAACCAGAGATTATTTCAGGACCAGATCTTGTACTTCAGCAGAACTGCTCAGAGGTACTCCTTTATTCCACTGATCTTTCCAAACCTTTAAAAGATTTCAAACTTGTCCTATTATTGTGAGCAGAGAGAAAACAGGGACTTCAAATATTCTTAGCCAGGGACCACCATAACTGGCAGACCGGTGTTTAGGGCAGTTACCTGTGGTGTCAAAATCTCATTCACAGTTCAGGTCTTCTGCAGGAGTTGTCCTTAGCCCCAGGGATGTTCCATATGTGGTGATATGTACAATCATTATATTTCTGGGTATGTGTGTAGAGGTGGCCCAGGGAGACACCCGTGGCATCCTGCTGCAGCACAGCCTAAGCTGCCATGAGGAAAGGCAGATCAGCTCAGGGAGGACTCTGTGCTGCTACAGCTGAGCTGCTTCTGCTACCTTAGCTGTGGAGCTCAGAGTTATAGGTGTCTTGACACTACACTGCAGTCTCATCACATTCACTTCTGTGATCTAGTGGCTATTTACTTATTTATATAAAATGACCGGCTCTGTTATAAGAGCTGCTTTCCTTGGGGATAAACACCTCTCAGTGTCTTTCAGGTAAGTGACCTTCCTAATCACTTATTGAAGCTCAGTGTGTTTCTACTTTTCATTTTCCAGCATAAAAAAATCCCTAACCAGACTTGTTTCCTTAAAAAAAACCCAAAAAACGGAGAGATTTGACTGCAAGGAATTGGCTCCATAAAAAGTTGTTGAGTTGAAAATCCCAGATCAGCATTTACTTTATGAATTGCGACTGTTCTATAGTGGTGGATGCTCTGCTTTGTTTGAACATAAAGTGGCGTCTGTAATGGAGAGAGGAAGAGAAAAACACTAAGAAGTGAGCTTACAGGAGCAGATATTTGCTGGAGCTGGGTGTTAAAGGGGAAGGCATGTTAACAGAGCACAGCAGTGAACATCAGCTGTATGAAATAAATGGACCAAAAAACCTGTAAAAACACATTCCTCCCTCCTTCACTTAGCTTCTATCCTAAAGATAGTGAAAATGCATTAATCTTCCTAATTAGTCCTTTGAGACTGATTAGGGATTGGAAAAGTGTTGAGAAAATTAAATCTGGAGGAAACATACGATGTTGAAGAGGGAGTTTAAAATATGAGTTGATAGTTCATGTCCATGGCAAAATGGAAAGACCCTGTTTTAGTAAGGAGAAATAAAAATTCAGATTAGATTAGCTTGTAGAGTCATCTTAGCCACAAGGAAGCTGGCTATGCAGGCTGGCTATTTCTGTGATTTATTGAAGTGTTTGAGTGTAAGGTGGGTCCTGCTTGTTGAAATACAAGGGTAAGAAAAATGAGGTTTGCAGGGCTGAGGGAAAAAGGCATAGATCCTCCCTCAAGTCTGGCTGCCTTGATTCTCTTGATACAGAAAGCAGTATCGTGGTCAGCTGGAAGTAAGATCAGCTCTCCTACGCATAAATCCTATTAAGGAATTAATGTTCAGTGAACCGTACTTCAGTACTAATGAATTAATTGAAACAATAACTAAGTTATAAACCTTTTAGTGAACAGTGAACAAGCTTCAGATCCTTGATTGTGTTTATACCTTTCTAGTGACAATAGAAACATGACTTTTTCCACTGGTGCACATGTATCTTCGTGATGGGCCAGTGCTGACCCATACTACAGTATCCATAGTACAGGTCAGGCCTAAGAAAAAGGGATGAGGCTGGGTATTCCAGCACACCCAAGTGGTTGGAGTAGCAACCTGCTTGTACCTGTTGTGTACAGTACAATTTAGAATAGTTGTGCTACTCTTTCCATGAGCTGGCAGGCAGTTTCAGGCTGATGAAGTGTTAAGGGGGAAGACAGATACTAGACCTGTAGGACTGACTCCCACTACAGGATGGGCACAAACCTAGTGCAGCTTCTGTGGATGAGAAATACTTCACTAAATGTGTTGAAATTCTTGTCGTGTCTGCAAGAGTTTCTGACAGGAAACTAGTGAATGAATTGGGTATTCAGTGAGACCTTAACAAGTACAAGTACCTCATACAAAGTAGCTTTTGACTGACAGATAACTGCCATGGATCAAAATCCTTTGATATAGCAAAAGGCAGGGGGATTAAATGGTAAGTTTTCAATAAAGATGAGGGGACAACCGCAATGAATGTAGGGCAGGTGATCCTCTCGTGTCCATGTAGGGACTGCATGGCAGCAATCAAATGTGACATGAGGGCTCATTCCTTGTTACCTTGTACAGTGGAGACAGGATTATGAACTGGACAACAACCTCTAGCAAAATCCCAGCACTGCAGTTCTGCTGCTGCAGTGGGGTTCCCTGTGCCCACTATACCTGTTCAGCTGCTCTCTGGGATACTGAGGAAACTGCAGTACTGGGCTGGAAGTGCCAACCTGTCCAGCCCTGGCATGGGGATGGGACATAAGAACTGATGAAAGGGAGGAGGATCATACGAATCCCTTTGCCTGTACGTTATTGTTATAGTGTGGCAAAAGAAGATGCCTGAGGAAAAGGCAGATGGCAGAGATTACGTATTCTAGATTGTGAAGAGAAAGATTATAACATTTCTAGGGGGAATTAATGACATGAGATGATGCCCCATGACCATGACATGGGAAATTCCTTACAGCTAAATAAAAGGCAGTGCAGGTTGGAAGGAACTCTTTGCACTGTTCACACTATCAGTCAGTTTTGAATTAGCTGTAACTACTCAAGGCAAATCTTGGATGTCAGAAACAGTTTAGCAGGTACCCTGGAAGGCTCCTACGTTGCAATTTCTGTACATCTTTGTTAATGGGAGAGGGCAGAGGAACAGTCCAGAATTTAAAAAAAAAAAAAAAAAAAGGAGAGATGTATTTACAGACTTAGCGTGAGCTTCCTCGTGATGTAGTCCTGCATGAATTTGGGATTCCAAACATATCTGCACATGTAAGCAACAGTCTAAACAATGAATTAAACAATGAATATATATTTTTAAATTGGATCTATAAATTTCTAAGCATCTATGTAATTGTCTAATCTTCACTTTGCAAATGCTGGGTAATGATACTGTGGGAATATTGTGTATTTTAAGGAATGCATAGAGCATGCAGTCTGCTGTCTTACTGAATCTACACGTTAGACTGAATCAGGATCTTCAGCTGTCCGCTTGCAAAGGCATCATTGGCAATAATTGGAGAAATACTAACATGATACAGGAATAAGAAGAAATCCATCTTTCTGCTATGATATGTACAAAGATTAAGAAACAATGCGATTGTTTGAAAAGAAATACAGTTCTTAAGAAAATGATAGAATATGTACATCATAACGTCAAGAAATAATTCTGAGAAAAAAGCATCTAGTTGTCAACTTAAAATAGTTTAAATAGTTTTAATAGTCTCTGTTTGCCTTCATTTAAATAATACTTTTTGCAGAAATGTTGCTATCCATAATCTGTCTAGAACCTGGTTGTATTCAGATGTATTTCGTATTTTATTTTTTTTACAGTGGTCAACCCATTCCTAGAGTGGAGTACACAGCTGAAGAAGTTAAAACGTGGGGGGTGGTATTTAGGGAACTCAGTAAACTCTACCCCACCCATGCCTGTCGTGAATACTTAAAAAACTTTCCTCTGCTGACCAAGTACTGTGGATACAGAGAGGATAATGTGCCTCAGTTGGAAGATGTTTCTATTTTTCTTAAAGGTAAGATTCATATTTGGTTTTTCAATAGATATAATTCAATGAAAACACTTTTTTCCTAGTATGGAATACAAAGCACGTTAAATGAAAAGATTTGCGGTATTGTCAGTGGTCTTTGGTTTAGCCTGAAGTATTGTTCCAGTTTTGATGTTCTCCATGGCAGGGAGTTTTTTGACATGGCAGGACAGTTTTATGTATGTATTGCATGTATGAAATTGAGAGAAGTTAAACAGCTGAACATGTAAAACATGATGTGAGGCCACACCTGGAGTGCTGTGTCCAGTCCTGGCCCCCTCAGTTCAGGAAGGATATTGAGGTGCTGGAGCAGGTCCAGAGAAGAGCAACGAGGCTGGTGAAGGGACTTGAGCACAAGTCCTATGAGGAGAGGCTGAGGGAGCTGGGGTTGTTTAGTCTGGAGAAGAGGAGGCTCAGGGAAGACCTCATCACTCTCTACAACTACCTGAGAAGAGGTTGTAGCCAGATGGGGGTCGGTCTCTTCTCCCAGGCAAGCAGCAGCAGGACAAGAGGGCATGGTCTTAAGCTGTGCCAGGGAAGGTTTAGGTTGAATATTAGGAAGAAATTCTTTACAGAGAGAGTAATCAGACATTGGAATGGGCTGCCCAGGGAACTGATGGATTCACTGGCCCTGGAGGTATTTAAGAAGGGACTGGATGTGGCACTGAGTGCCATGGTCTAGTAACCACAGTGGTGCTGGATCAAGGGTTGACTTGATGATCTCAGAGGTCTTTTTCAATCCATCTGATTCTATGATTCTATGATTATCTTGCACTGGAAGAAAAGCCCTTCAGTATAATGAAAAGAAAGAGTTGAGTTAGCTCTGTTCTCTCATTGCCATAGGTTGGGAGTTCTGATAAGCACAGTGATACATGATACACCCCCCAAGTATCCAGGCAGGTAAAAGAGGGAATCAAATGCAAAGATAACTGAATTTAAAGAGGAGGGCAGGTTTGGCACATTGTTTTACAGCCTGATGAATATGAAGCTTTCCTGAGTGCTCAAGACCTCAGGAAGCTAGTTACTATATTTGTATATTGAAAAAAAATATATCACTTTAGATGATCTGATACTTCTCTTTCATTTTATTTTTTAGAGGATCAGTATATGATGTATTTAAGTTTGAAAATAGTCTTATTTTTCATCTGTAGGGGAAAGGTATCCCATATGGAAGATGTGGCAGTCATAAACCTGTTTGGTTTAGCTCTAGAGGAAAAGCCACCAAAGAGTTAATTTAAGATTTTAATTTCCTCTCAAAGGTCCCCTCAGATGCACATAATCCTTAATCCTCTTGCTCAGAAACTAAAATATTATAGAGGCGGGCGTTTGAAAAAAAAATTAATTATGTGCTATTAAGAGAATAATTAGGAGAGCATTTTGTCCCAAATATATATGGAAAATACTTAGCTAAAAGAAATAACAATATTTGTAATGACAGGCTTACTTTCCTCAGTCCGTGCTTCATCCATAAACCTTTTTTGTAAACACCTGCATTTACTAATAGCTGATTCACCATTCTTTGAATTTGATTGTGTCCTTCTGGGTCTTTTATATATTGTATTATGGTCTCTATGGAATGATGCTAAATTATTTTTCCCTAGCTAGAAATTCAAGATCTCAGACTTCTTTCAGAAGTATGTTTTCAGACTAAATATAGCAGTAGTAGTATCTGCTGCAGAAAAACTTGAAACATTCTCCTGTAAAAACTTTGAAAGAGTAAAGAATTCATTTTTGAGAGAAACATGCTTTTTAAAGTCACTGAATCTGAAACTGTTCTCCTCTATGGCTAATCTGACAATGAAACATTATTAAATGTTTAAATGAGGACCTCAACTATAAAAATCAAGATTTTATTGTGACAAGCAATATTTTATCTGTAAAAATAATGACAGATTTGTTATAATCCTATTCTGTTCTGTTAGTTTTCAACATATTTTACAGAAGTCATCTTCTGATATGGAAACTTCTCTCCCATTTGGTACTCCCATAAAAATATTAAGAACATGACTTATGGTACCTTAGCGTTTTTTTTTCCAGACAAAGGTATTCAAACCAACTTTGAAAAACTTAAAGCTGTCTTCATTATATATGTGCTAGCAATGCAAAATGATTTTTGTACATAATAATTGAAAATATGTAGTGGTCTTCAGCCAAGATTCTTCATGTCATGCTTCTGGTAGAATAATTAACAAGAGATCTGTCACCAGAAACTGATGTAGTGATATATGTATAATGTGGTCTTTTACTATCTCCTTCACTTCAGAAAGGTCTGGCTTCACAGTGAGACCAGTTGCTGGATACCTGTCTCCCCGTGATTTTTTAGCTGGCTTAGCATATAGAGTTTTTCACTGTACTCAGTACATACGACATGGCTCAGATCCTCTCTACACACCGGAACCGTAAGTTGCTGCATTTGCTTTAGTACTAAAAAAATAAGCTCATTAGATTCTTAAAAGACCCAACTGCATTTTGCCAATTTACCTTCCTTCAAATGTGGAAATCTTGCACCGTTGATAACACTGATGAAGGATTTGATGACGAAATCCTTCATATTGGTGAGTCAGAATTTAATTCAAAGACTTTTTTGGTGACTTTTTACAAGAATCTTGAATAACTGGGTTATGGATGTGGTGGGTCAAAAATACTGCTTGGATTATATTTCAGTGGAAAAAAGAATTTTCAACTAGAAATTTTGAAAAAAATGTTTAAAATTTTATTTTCTGTTGGACAACTAGAAAGAAGTTGTGAGAAAAAGCCCTGAATCTCCTGAAAAAACATTGCATTTAGAATTATAATTTGGACTTCTGTGTTCCCATTTTTCTCTTTTTGGGCCAGGCTCCACGGCTGAATTTCATTTCCCTTCTATTACACAGTGCAAGCAAGTCATGAGGCACTAGGCTCTCACCAAGAGAGAATATTAGATATGAAGACTGTTACAGGAACATGATAGAAATCAGAAACTTTATAATTACAACTTTAATGGGACACCATTGCAGCTTTTCCAAAACAGAATATTGCGAGTATGTATGAAATATTTTGGCATAGGGTCTTTTGATGAAAACTGGGGAAGATCAAATAACTGTATTTCTTGCCTTGTGTGTTCTGTGCACTAATAACAGAACAATACCTGTCAGTTAGATAATATGGAGGTAGTTTTACCAAAGGCATCTGCTGATCTTGTAACCCCAGGACTGACATTTTTGCAGTGAATCAGTCATCAGGCAGTTAGCATGAAATTGCAGCTGTGGTTTTGATCAGCTCAGACTACTTGAGTGTATTTGATTTTTGCCCAAATTTATACAAAGGATTTGTACATACATATTCAGCTCCAATCCTGTAATATTTGGACTCATGCCTAACTTGGATTTCATGAATTGATAGCCAAAACCACGGAGTAATGTTTTTGTATATAAAAGGTTTCATGGAACTGCATATTTAGCTTATCCAAAAACGTGCTAGCATTATTCTGGCAGGAGTCACCAGGTGGTGCTGTTAGACACTTATCTACCTTTTTCCTCAGCATCTGAACTGGGCAAAGTATTTGCTGAAATGCTCTGAGGCTAGTTTTGTATACATGTTTCTTTTGGGGAGGAGGTGGTGATCCCTGAAGGAATTCACTCACTTCTATAACCTTTGTAATTAGAGTTTTAATCTCTTAAATTTGTAGCCAAATTGCTACTATGTAAAATCCTGAAAGAAGGGCTTGGATATGTGATGCCGAACCTCTTCCAGTCTATCTAAAAATATCTGTAGATATTTCAAAAAAATAAATGATACTTAGGGAAGTACCAGGTTTTGCACCAATGATTTTTTTCTCCTGTGGCAAGCCAGTTTCAGACTGCAGTATGTACCAATGTTCAGCAAAAGAATCATGACATTTATTAACTTAGTACAAACTAGAAGAACAGTTTCATCTCCTTACAGGAGATTTAGGTATATAACTCGAACAGGATGAAAGGAAGAAATATCTTCCAAGAAACAATTAAGTGTGTCTGTGCTTTTGCTGATGTTCTCTGGTTCATTGGTTTGTGCATTTGAGAGCCCTGTAGTTTTCAGGATGCTGCTTATATTCAGAATTATGCACTGGATCATAGCTTATCCCTAGTAGTAATGGCAGCTGATTTTTTTGTAACCGTTCTGGTCTAGGTATCTGGAAAGTCACATTCTAACTGAACTATTGTTCAGTTAGAATGAAAATTTTTATTCCTTATTTGGGCTGAACTTGGTCTTAACACCACTAAATATGACTAACAGAGGAATTAAGCTGTCATCTTCTAATGATGTTATACTCTCTTCTTGCAGACTTACTTGTTCACATTAGTTAAATGATGTGGACGAAGGATCAGGAACTCCATAGGAAAAATTTGAAAATCCCTTTTAAAATATTTAGGGTTTTTTGATAGCATAGAACACATAGTAAGTGTTACCAGAAATGTAGAGTGAAATCCTGGCTTTTTTTTTAAATCAGTGACAAAACTAAATTGATTTGAGTGGGGACAGCTCTTCATCTTCTGCAGTAGCTGCAATGCCCCGAGATCTACTGGTTGATATATGGAGCCATAATGAGGTTTGCTGCAGGTCCCTGGCTGGTGAATATTACATTTCAATGATATAAACCCGGTGAAAAGACTCCCTTTGACTTCAGTGGGCTTTCCATCAGATTTAACACCCAGGCTATAGAGCTAGATACAAATTAGAGAGTTCATTTGGTTTGATCTGTATCACTATTGTATGCATTTTAAAACATTTCTTCCTGATTTTCATTATGTTTCTACTGCATTCACAAGGCTATGTAGATTTCCTCTGCTCAGCAAACTAATTTACTTCAAGAAAAATCTTTTGCTGTAAAAAGTGCATTACAAAAGTCTTATTTTCTCTGAGCAATGTGTGTGAATAAATTAAAAGAACTTAATTATTTTCTGAATAAAACAAAACAGAAGAATCAAGCTTTGTTAGTTAGGCAAAGAATTATATAGTTTAGACTATCTATAAAGGGACAGACTGGCAGGGAAGTCTTAGAGGCTCCAATCATAATCCCAAATGCTGGTTCATGTTTCTGTCTGAAAGATTTTCTGGGTTTGTTTTTTTTTTGTTTGTTTTTCATACTCTTTTTGCTTCAAGCTCCCTTCTTTATAACTGCACAAGCAGAATACCAGTTTGCCTAGTTTTAATGGAAGAATATACAAGCTAAAGGCACGAGAAAAAAATATCTTCTGCCTCCTCCTTCTCTTCCCCTTGCCAGGAGAGACAAGCTAATGGGATTAGGCTTTGTCTGTTCTCATTTTGTCTGCAAAAGTGGATGCAACAAAGACCACGTGTCCCAGGGCAGAACTGGGAATAACACATCTTTTGCTTATTTGTTTCTGGGAGTTGTGGCTTCAGTACAGGAAAACAGAGATGTAGACACTTGCTCAGGTATCAATAGCAGTGTTGCTGCTGCAGAAGCCTGCCTGCAGACAAGCATGCTTACCTGGAGCCAGGAACTTGGAGCCAGTCCCACTGGATCTTTTTTGCTTTTGTTGTTCGAACTACTGATACAAAGCTAAATATATCTGGACTGATGCAGTGTGGCATGGGTGCTCAGCAATTACTGTCGATTCTTCAGTGAAGGCAAGAGTTGGAGTTGGAGTTCTGGGCTTCCAGAGAATGGGCTTTTTGGCCCATTTCTGTGTTGGAAGATGATGGTTGGAGAAGTCATGTTCCTCTAGTGAATTGCTTGGTGCTGAGAATTCTTGGGGCATATCTGTCAGACTGCAAACTACACTTCCCAGCTGTCCTTTGTATTGTTAGCGAGGTAAGTCTTGCAGGAGATGATAGAAGAAATTGTTGTGACTGGAACTGAATTAATTAAGAAAGGATCATTAACCTGTAATGATTATCCACTCAGGTGATGCAAACCACCTTGGGAACAAAGAAATGGATACCAGCAGAGCTAACCAAATTTTCAAGTCTGAGTTCCAGTAAGAAAGGGACTGCTATCTAAGCTATGGATCTCATTGAATGAATTACTCACATATGAAGTTGGCTCAAACTTGTCACACATGACTTCAGGAAGATGCTTATCTCACCAAAAAGTGTGACTTTAACATGAGCAAATGATGCTACACATCTGTCAGTGAGGCCATTTAGACTGATAGGGAAACTTGTGTGTGATCGTCCAGTTCTGGAACTATATTTAAAAAACTTTTAGTGAGGCAGACTAGGAATACCAAAAATTTTAGTCTTCATTTGCATATTCTGAAACTATGTCTGGTGCTATCTACTTACACGTAGTTAGTGCAGACTTTTTGGTGAAGATACTGAGTAAGAAGATTTTAAGTACTATAGAAGTTGTTTTCCTGTTCATGATTTAACTGAAGTGTCAGGTTCTGTGACTTTTCAAACAAAAATAGTTTATAAAACGCAAATTGGATGATTTTGGGTAGAAGGCAGAAAACTTGATATTTTCTCCTTGCCTTTAAAACATTTGTTTACAGCTTAGGATAAAAAAAAAAGAAAAAAAGAAAAAAAAAAAAAAAGAGAAATGTCTTTGAAGAGACAAAAGCAAAGAAAATGTCAGATTGGATTTTTAAAGTGAACTTTACTACCAAGTCCATTATTTCCTGTGAACAAATGCAGCAAAACTTCCAGAATTGTTTGAGAGCTTTTGTAGATGATGCATGTGCACTTTTGTTAGGAGTTTTTTGTACACTTATGGCTATACTTTGTCATGACTAATAATCCACATACAGATGTGAACAGCAGTTCTTTCTGAAATGATTTGGGTTCCCTGCTTTTTCTTAAATCCATTTGCTGAGAAGTGGACTGCATAACAAAAGTACACAGTAATTGCAGAAGGATCTCATGACTAAATGAGAAACTAAGCACACAGAAATGTCTGTAAATATTGCTCTAAATTTCTGGGGCCAAGTGGCAAAATGTGGTGTGGAGCTCTACCCAGGTATGGAAAGGGGAATGGAGAAGAGGAAGAGGGAATATGTTGGATTTTGAACTTGATTCATGTGGAGAGAAATGCTGAAAACTGTACTTGTGAGACACTTGACTTTCTTTCCTTTGGGCAGTTCAGTCTTCATGCCACTAAGTCTGGAAGACAGTAGTGTTCAGGCTTTCCCACTCAATGTGGAAATGATGAGAAAATTACAGAACAGGTAGGGTTAAATGACGTATAACCTGTTTAACAGAAGCAAATGTGTATGTTTCTACATACATGCAGAAACCATTCACAGGGAAGAACTACTACGCTAAAAACCTTATTTCATTTTAAGACTTTTAAAGTAGGGGTCAGACACATGTTAAATGGCTTACGTTAAATTAATTATGGAATTATTATGGTATTAATTTCTGTGATGACACTCTTTTCATTTTCATTCCCTCAGGGATACGTGCCATGAGCTCTTGGGACATGTACCTCTGCTTGCTGATCCCAAGTTTGCACAGTTTTCACAAGAGATAGGACTTGCTTCACTGGGAGCATCCGATGAAGATGTTCAGAAATTAGCCACAGTGAGTCAAAACCTTTCTGTGGCATGCTCTCTTACCTGTCCTCCTCTTTGGCTGATGAAGTGATGGGCACTGGCTTATTAGAGCTGATTACATTTTCAGGTTCCAGGTGACTATGACATGACAATCACAGAGCTTTAGGTGTTTTTCCATTGCTTTTAATAGGACCAAAGCTGGTCACACTAGACAGTGAGTTTTACTTTTAAGTGCAATAACCAGCAATTTTCAGGGCTAGCTGAGATGGATTTTGTATACTTTAAGGTGCTGAAAATAAGTAGGGAAGGTAACCTGGAAAAAAAACCCCTGACCTAAACCATTTTGGTGTGTGCTCTCATCTCTGCACTGTTCATTCCTCCACAGGTGGCCACTTTGGCTCATAGCACTGGTGTTTCTGTACTCACTGTTCTGTTTTGCAGCTGTTCATTGTATTGCAGTGTGTGATGGATTTTCAGATGATAATGCATCCGTACCACTGCTCCTTTTGGAGAATACGTAGTTAATAAGCCAAGGCTGTGCAGCAGTAGATCTAGACCAAGATTAAGTGCCTCAGCCAGCAGCTGGGAGATGGATTCTATATTACGTCAAGTGAGGCACAAGCCAGTAGACAAGTGTGAACTGGAGGAGGTTGTGTGTTAAAACTTTCAGATACTACTGCAACTGGAACCTTCTTGGCCCTTGTGAGAGGGCTACTGTCAAGCCATCAGGACTCGCAGCTCCTGACCACCTGTCAGCCCTGCTGTCTTGTCATATTCCAGGAACTCATATGCAGGCAGCCCTTTGCATCATAACATAGGTTAGTGACTCCTGCTCTATACCACTCACTCTGTTTGGTTGTGTTAATTTACTATATGCTTCCTTTTGTGGATCCTGTTAAAACTAGTGCTGTAAATAATTTAATGAACTATACTGAATTAAAAGCCAGCTCCATATGTAAATATTTTATTTCCTGAAAAATTCTGTGAGATCAAGCAGAAGAATTGTTTACTTTAAAACTTATCCAGCATACTGCCGCTTTTCTCCACAAGAAGTGCAGTAGAATTTAAAGGGTTGGAAACAAAAGTGTTGAAGGTAGAGTCAAAGTAGTTTCAGTTAAACTGTAGAAGTTTTGGTGCACTGGCTTAGTAGAGACTTAGAGTCCCATCTGCTAAAAAAGGTGTTTGTACCTATTTGTTTGATTTGCAGCCCTCCAGAACAGGCCACTAAATTTAGTTATTCAAACTGTCTTCACTCCTTAGTTAGACAGACTCAATGTCTTGCTCATGGCATCTCCTCTCACATACTTCAGGGTGTTTCTAATAGATGGCTATGGAGAAGAAAGTAGTGTTTGTAGGAGGGAATCGAGAAGGTTGTGTGGCTATTTCCATGTTTGCTAGGAAAGGACTTACTACTAAGCAGACCTACCTTGACATGACATGCAGTCTCAAGACAAACTACCTAACTGACCATTGCTGTGGGTACTTCAAGGAAAATGGCATGTCCAAATATTTTACCCCAAAATAACCTTGGATGACATAGGCCTGTTGCAGAGGACAAAATTGATACTGATCTGTTTGGGTACAGATATTAATATAAAGTGACCTCTTAATATTATATAAATGCTTTTACTCCTCCCCCTCACAGAAGTTTTCCAGTTATGAGTGACTATGTCATCTGAACAATGAGCTGCTCCTGAATCACAGAGCCAAAAATAAAAGAAGACAGCTGAATCACTTTCCCTTATCACACTGAGAATTTGATATCTGAGTCAAAGTTGATTTCTCCTCTCATGCTGGAAATAGCTTTTTCAGGTGGAAGAAACATTTAGAAAGAGACTTAAGGTAACCCAGGTGGTGTTATTTTTTGTTGAAGCACAGTGAGGGGCTGTACTCTCCTGGGGCAGATGCTTAACAAATACAGAGATGTAACTTGCCCTAAAATGTGCAATATAAACAGGCAACTTAAGAGCAAGTAGAAAAAATATCTCTCAGTGGTGAGGGTGAGGAGGCCAAGAAATTCATTCAGCTGGGCACCCAATGTCACTTGAGGTGCCATTTACTACCTTTTGCAACTTTCAGTCCCGTTCCCATTCTAGATAAAAAACAGAGATGCAGCAAGCTGAGAAATGCCAGCCAAGACTCTTAACACAGAAAAGCAGTGCAGGTTCCAACAAAGCGACTTCAAAGTAAATAGAGAAACAAATGAATGGAGAGTGAGCATGCATATTAATGAGCTTGAATCAATATGCCTAAAGCAAGCTTGCCATTAGGGTGACCTCTTTCAAAAGACAGTGACATTAACATTTGAGCCATTACAGGGAGGACAATGGCTTTAGGAAGATAGGAAAACACCTCTTAGGAATTTAGACCAGAAAGAGGACAATTATTATAGGTGATTTCATAATCTTTTGTTCCATTCTGGTCTCAAAAAGATGCTGTGTATCAGCTTTGATAGATCTGCTCTTTGTCCCCATCAGTCCTGAGCTGCAAAGGAAATGTCTGATGTTTTTATCCCCACAGGGCTGACACAGTAGATGTAGAACAAGCTGGAGTCTGGTGCCTTGGGCAGAGTAGAAGTGTTTGGTAAATTGCGATTGGTTTCGTCTGTGCAGCCCCACTGAGGGCAAGAATTAAATGGGAGAGCATTGCAGAGGCCCTGGTGCTGGCCAGCTGGAGAGAGAAGGATGACTGCAGGGTATGAGGGCTGAAAAGAAAGGATACAAGTCCCTTCATCTTCTTGGAGTCTGGTAGATAGGGGAAAGGAAAAAGGAGTTGCTTTTGTTTTGTCATGAGAGTGGAATATTGAAAGAGCCAAAAGGCTATCTTTTTAGAGGTTTATGGAGAGATTCCATTTCCTTTTACGATGTTTTAGGACATGAGAAAGAGGAAAAACACAAAGGAAAAAGTGTCTGAGAGATATGTTACTGAAACAGAACAAAAGTATTTGCACACTCCACTTTTTTGCTTGTCGTGTGGTATAATGCAGTTACTGTTTGAGGAACACAATTTTACTGTGCATGTCTAGGTGCTAATTATTATCATCCTCATTACTCATGCTGTTCTCTTTGATTTTCTAAAACCACTTTTGAGCTGCTTTTTCAAGCATGTCTGGTCTTTCTGTTTTCACATAGTACAAAATAAAAAAGGCTGTCTTTTCTGCTTACCTATCAAACTATAAGCTGTAGAGAGGACTTGACACTAGGTGTTTCAACTAGTTTATATAGTATATCATTTACAACACATTTAACAGCACATAACATAAGGTTTTGTCAGGAAAATTGTACAGAAAGTACATATTGGTTTACATTTCAGTGTTACCTTGTAATTTGTGGACTTGGGAGCCAGAGAGCAGCTGTCTTTGTAAAGCTGCAAATTGATAAGCACGAACCTGCCTCTCTTGCTAATGGCAGAAATGATACCTGACTCCTGCTAAGTTGTTTCAGCACAGCTCAGGTTACTTCTTTGAGATGCGGTATGAATAGGATGTGTTTGTATAGGTAGAATTCAGTGGGGCACATTAACTGGTGGTGTTTGAGAAAAGAGGATAAGAGAGTGTCTTTGTGTGCAGTTTATCACCAAGTCTTTCCGCCCAAGAATTTGGTCATTAGGGCTTAATTAGCTGCACTAAGTTTTTTTCCAAATTGTTTCTCACTGAAAGTTACATATAAATGTTAAGTTCTTTAGAACTATAGAACTGTCACCTTTGTGTCTTTCTTGTTAATATTTGTTCTTGTATTTTAACAGCACGGGACAGTAGAAACCAAGAAATTAGTCTTGTACTTGCTGTCCTTTATGTAGAAAACCTCAACAATTGCTTCAGAATTTGAAGGAATTGTGTGTGATGAGATCTTTTAAATGCATTTCAGGCTTTTTATGACTCTAAGTGTTTTATCTGGCCTGGATGGTGACTGAGGCCAGTGGTTCATATCTACAACTGACTTGTCTGTGTATGTATCAGAAACAAAATATTTTAAAATTATACAGTGGGATAAAACCAACATTCAGAACTGCCTCTCTGGGTGGTGGTAATTCCTGTGAGTTTACTTGCCTGTCTTCCCTCAGGATCTATTTTATCTGGTCTTGTTTGCTTCATTCTAGTCCTTTTCCCATGCTGAACAACTGGCAAATAATTCAGGATAATTTTCCATTATGTTTGTTGTGATAACCAGAATGGAAGAAACAGGAGCATTGTGGATGAAGACTGAGTTGCATTTGGTAACTCTGGGAAGATACAGCTTTTGTAATCTCACTAGACAGAACTGACTGTTGCAGTCTCTCATCTTTACAAACATAAGATTAGATTTCCCAGAGGATCTAATTGGTAGTGCTAGGCCATAAGTGCAGCTTGTGAACTGGATTACTGTCTTCCTCCATGGATGAGCAAATGGAGCTGAGAAGAAAACTATGAAAGTCGGTGAGATTTTGAACATTCCAACTGTATGTCTGAAAAATCAAGGCTACTTGTGTGTTTCTTACTTATAGTTGTGAAATGATAGAGAACTAACCCCCATTGTAGGTCTATGACCAGTTCCCCTGCTGAAGCTGTTCTGACATATAAAAATACTTACATATTTCTGGTATTACAGCTCAAGAGCTGTGGCAGTCACTGAGCATATTGAAATTTTACATTCAAATATAACATTCACGCTTAGTTTTTTTTTTCTGTATCCCAGTAGCATGCCATGTCTGTGTGACAGATCCCAAGAGTGATTACAGTGAGTACCTTAAGTCCAGTGGTGACATAACTGAGTTTCTTGCAAAAGAGTTAAGTCCAGCTACACCTGTAGTTAGCGAATAAAGGAGCTACAGCACAGAGAGCTGGGAGAGAATATGACGTAAAAACTGCTAGAGTAAATTTTGATGGGCTTACAGGAGACATATGAAATTACTCTGATTTTGGCTGTGTGTCACTTAGGGAAGATGAATCAATTCCCAGGATAAAAGCTAGAATTATAAAGCTGCATTCAGGTATGATGGATCACTATAGCCAGACATTGTCCTGCTACGCAATGAGACTCAAAATACTATGATCTGTATTGTTCATCAGTAGACGGCCTGAACTATGTTTCTATTCCTGACTTTCACCAAGCAAAACCACCCATGTGCACATGTATTTGGAAATTGCCCAAGTGGAAAACCTGAAACTTAGAGAAGAAGCAGAAGAGGAGCCTGATGAAACTTTGTGGCTTTCGTAACCATTGCAAAGTCACACAGGTGTGTTTGAATCAGGAGAGAAAGATTACTTACTGATGGATTACTTTCCTTTGATTGGTGAAGTGTTGCTGGGCTCACTGACTGCTGCTCTAAAACCATTCAGAAATTTGTGGATTTGCTCTGCAAAATGTTATAACAGAATTAATAAAAAGTAATGGTTTCCATTTTTAAGGGTTTCTTTCAGCAATGCTTTTTGATAAAGTAGCTGAAGCACTGATGTGAAGTCCTTCCTACAGTATGCATAATCAAACAGATAGGTAGAAAAGATAGTACATATATCACAGAACAGGACTAAAGGGGGAGAAAACAAATTTGTGGATTTCAGGGACCAATATTGAATGTTTTAGAATACTGTGATGTTCTCCTGCGGTGCATTTTCATGGTCATCACATCAGAGATTCAAGGCACAAGAAAACACAATCTTAGCAGAAATATCTAACCAGCTTTGTAGCTCAAAGCCAAGTGGCTGTATATTACATAAAAATAAGCTAGTACTTCAGAGAAGTTACTACTAGGAGAATTTGAAGAGTTTTGTTGCTAGAATGGGAGCAAATGCGCAATGTTTTCTGCAGGAATTGTGATTGTCTGCTGAGGCCTTTGTTCTGGGTTTGGAGAGTCTGTTTCCAGGTTTGAATTCTGTCAGATTTACTGTGCTGGTCAGGCCCATGGCTGGTGCCTTGTACCCAAGTCATAAATAGCTTCTTAGGGGAGATGTAAGAACAGGATGAGCATCTCTCATTATTTTCATAGTTTTTCCAAGCTTGTGACCATTCAGAAACTTGGGAACCGAATGTGGTTTCTATGTATGTAATCAATGTGAAAGGATTTCTGTCCAGAAACAACTGTATATGTTGGAAGACACGTAGATTTTTAGTACCTGTGGTAACTTTGGCAGCAAGCTCTGTGGTTCAACTATTCATGTCTGGTGAACTATCTCCTTTTGTTGTTTTTAACCTGATTCCTACTAGGTTTTTTGTATATGAGGAGAGAACGATCAAATAATCCCTGTAGGCTTTCTATATGCCATCATGACTTGACAACACATTTTCTTGCTTAGTTCTCTCTTTTTCTGGATTGAAAACCAATAATTTGTTTAGTTATTCCTTATGCTATTGAGACGTTTTTCCTTCCCCGAACTTTCCACCTTTCCAACTAGAACTGAAAAAGAGGGAGGATATCTCAGTCACCAGTCTGTGGAGCAGGGTAAATGAGCAGTTCGAACCCTAATCTGAGTTTTGGTAAAGAGTAATATTGTGGAGTTAAGCCAGGTTTGGACGTGCTTGCTGTAGAAGTGGGAGCCTTTGGTATGGTAGGAAAAGGGAATCTAATGTTGTAGAGCTGACATGGTTTGCTGTGTAGAGATGAGAGAAATAGGCTGCACATAGGAGGGAAGTAGGATTCAATGGATCCATTGCTACTGAACGATATGAATCCCTCCAGTTTCTGATCAGCAGAAGGTACAAAGGATAGGTCAATGCAGGACGTATTAATATGAAATATAAGCATCTTGTGCTTTGTACTGTATCACTCAAAGTTAAGGAGGTGAAGGAGGATTCACCTGTTGCTGTGAGGGTGCCCGATTGGTCAGTTCAGTAACCTGCTTCTTGGAAAGGTCTCAGGTTACTCTAACAGACAAAATTTTGTGCTCACAAGTAACTAGAAATAGTGTCCTTCTATAATGTGCTTGTAACTTTGTATGCTTGGGCCCAGCCCTGTAATGAGGGAGCTCAATGCAACAGAGAACTAATTTGCCTTAATTGGGATCAGAGAAGAAATTAGAAATTTTGCTGCAGAAATAATATAGCGCCTTTTAGACAGACTATGATTTATGAAGATCAAGCCCTAAGCACTTAGAAACGCTAAAGAAAATGGCTCTATTAAAATAACAAATTACAGTCAGACACTGGATTTGCTTATACTTCTTGTAGCATTTTGTTTCCAAAAGTGGTTAGATCATAATCTTTGAGGTTACTGAACTGCGAATGTAAATTTGCATGCACACAAGTAATACATTTTGACATATAGGTTAACAAGAGAATGGTGCAAATTTCACACAGCGCTGGCTTACTAATTACATTTGTTTATTTTCGGAAGCAACTTCATTTTCATTAAGAAATTGCAGATTCTGCAGTAGTAATCTTTGCTGGTAGTTCAATAGCTCACACTCTGAATGCTTGCTCTGCTACAACAGTAATGAAAGTGAGCCTGAAAAACAGCTTTGGAAAAAATTGTGAAATTTAGGAGTGCATGCAAGTGGCTGATTTGGTGTTGGATCCAGTTGAGATAGGTTGAGGAATAGGTGAAAGGAGTCTATGAATTTTGATAGGGTTTTTTGCATATTTGTTTTTGCTTTTGACCTAGAGTAGATAATATATTAGCAAAAAGGCATAAAGTGTCTTTTATATAACATATGTAACTTGGACAAAAGAAAGTACTCATCATAAGCTTCCAGTGAACAACAATAGGACAAACGTTTTGGGTAACAACTATAAACAAAGTTTACATGCATAAAGGTTTAAATAATGGGGGCAAAAAGCAATAGAGGATAGTTTTGGAATATATTGCTACTGCTGTTCCTGACTGCCCCTGTGCTTTCACCAGTATGTAGAAGGAAAGAAATAATCCTGGGCTCTATGTTGGTATCATTCATACTGACACATTATTTGAGTCATTTGTATAAGACATGGATATTCTCTGGCAGCAGCACACAGGAGGTCAGTATGTGGTGGCTCATTTCATCCATTTCTAGGTCTTGCTTAGGATCAAGGGAATGTCTGTGCTGTGAGTGCACAGGTGGAGGAGTTGTCTTTACCTGTGCTTTCCGTGGAGCCATAGCAGTGGAGGAGTTCTGTGCAAAAAATAGCTTTGACTGCAGGTAGGGTTCTCTTGGGAGCAGCTCCCTGAATGCAGGTACCTGGTTAGCTGACTGGGACCTACAGTGGTATTGGGGTGGACCAGCTCCGGGTTCCCCATGCTCAGGGATCTGTGCGTTCTGCTGCACTGTGTGGTGCAACCATGGCTGCCATCCTGCATCCCTCACTCTCCTTTTGGGGGTCGGTGCCTATGTCAGGAGAAGAAAGCCAGGAGATTATGCATTCAGGCAGGAACCAAAACAGTTATGTGTAATCACAGAGTCACAGAATGGGTAAGGCTGAAAGGACCCACAGTGGGTCATCTGGTCCAACCTCCCTGCTCAAGCAGGATGATCCCAGAGCACATTGCACACGACTGTGTCAGGATGGATCTTTAATATCTCTGATGAGGGAGACTCTGCAACCTCTCTGGGCAATCTGTTTCAGTGCGTAGTCACCCACAGAATAAGGAAATTCTTCCTCACATTCAGATAGAACTTCTTGTCATCGGTTTCTGCCCACTGCCTCTTGTCCTGTTGCCTGGCACCATCGAACAGAGCCTGGGTCCATCCTCTTGACACCCTCCCTGCCAATACTTAGAGATGTTGATGAGGTCCCTCTCAGTTGTCTCTTCTTGAGGCTGAACAGGCCTAACTTTCTTAGCCTGGCCTCATTAGAGAGATGCTCCAGTCCCTTAATCATCTTTGTAGCCTTTCACTGGACCCTCTCCAGGAGCTCTGTGTCTCCCTCATACGGAGTAGCCCAGAACTGGACACAGTACTCTAGATGCAGCCTCACTAAAGTCCTCAAACCATTCACTATTCTTTTTATTGTCTATAATATTTCAGTAAATAATTTTGCTTCCAAAAGGGGATATTCATGCATGTAGCTACTATGCATAACCAAAATACTACCTTATGAAAAGAGCCTTCAAATACATATCTGTACAGAGCTGAAAAAATCCTAACAATGTTCACAATCGTGCAAACCACCTAAATGGTTTAAATATTGGTTCAAGTCCTGGACTTGACTCATGTGTTCAGTCTAATTCTTTCTTCCAGCATGTTCTTGGGTATTTTCTCGGTATGCAGAAATTAAAGTATGGAAGTAAGACAAAATATGGCTGGTATCCATAAAGAGCAAGGTATGCCTAGGGCCTAATTACTTAATGCAGCAACTTTGGAAGTGGTTCTTGTGCCTGTCATCATCTTTCTATCAAATGGCATCAAAGTGCTGGATGGAATATGGTCCCATAAATTTTTAATTGAGATATTTTTGGGTGATCTACCATAATAATTTTGTAAGAATGTCTTAATTATATATTTATAGGTCCAATGCTGATGCTACAGAACACGGGGGGAGGCTTTGCCTTTCCTTTCAATGAGTTTAGGTCCATGGGTGAAATACTAACCTCATTTCTATGTGTACTGTTTCGTAAAAGCTAATAGAGCTGTACACATGCATACAAAAGAGAATTTGTTGCTCTAAAATTAATGTTTATCATTTACTTGCCCAAACTGGTTATTTAGAAATATGGAGTTTGATTGAAAAAGAATTAACTCTGGAGGACACATGATTTTGCAGTTGTGTCTCTTTCTTTGTCCAAACTCAAACTTTGTCCAACTTTGCATGGTACAGCATGCAACAAATTGTTAGCTACTCCTTAGACACGGTAGGCCTTCTGAGGTTATTGTGTAAAGGTTTTTTTTTTTTGATTTATTGATGATTTTGGAAAGTTAAAGCAAATACTCTGAGCCTGAGAGCATTGTTGAAGCCAAAGAAAAGTTTACAGAGAAGGTATCAGCCTCCTTATGACAGTTAATTTTGGTTGTTTTGGTTTGATTCCAGATGTTGCTGAAGTTGTCAAGGTCAACAAAACATCAAAGTGATGACACCCTTTCAGGCATACTTTGAACAACTCCTCCACTCCGTCTTTCTGTTTATTAGGTTGCTTTTGCATCAGACAAATGGTCAGTTTAGACTGGGAAACCTTGTTTCAGTTGTTAGCCGTAAGTTTTATAAATTCTGTAACTTAGAGATCTTTCTGTAGGTCATCGCTATGGTGTTCATAAAGATGGTGTCTGCCCATAGCGCTAGATAAAGCGGTTTGAGCTCAGAGCTTTTTCAAGACATGCTGGAAAGAGTGGGTACTCACAGATTATCATTTCTTCCCCCATAAAACATATTACTCTTTTTTTTCTCCTCAGGATTTTTCTTCCCTCCCTTGAATCAGTAGGCTGTAATTGTAGTAATTATATAGCTTTACTACATAAAAGTGGCTAAGATTACAGTTTAACAAGACATTTTACATTTCTAGAATGTAAACACCTTTATAGGATTAATTTTTCAACTTTGAGTAAGCATATTAACTTATGTTCAGATCCATACTATACATCTGCAATGAATTTAGGACCTATACAAGTATAGAATTCTTGCATATCAATGGAAGCTGATCACTAATGACTGTTCCAGAGTGATCTTCACATTTGGTAAGTTACTCCTGGACCACAGCCACTGGAAATTCCTTTGTCTTTGGTACAGTGAAGAACGATGATCTCTCTGCTCACAAGTACTTGCTCAGTATAACTTTTTGCCATGTATTGCTGAATACATGTTCATGTGATTCGCTTTGAGTTTACACACTTTAGGCAAATAACTCAGTGGTGACTCAGTTGACTGTTCTGTGGTTATGACAGATTTATTTTACATGCCCTCACTGCTGAAAATCAGGGTACTGCAAGGAGATGCTCAACTGCACTTGAGAAAGATTTTGTTTGGGGCTGTGAAAAACATGTTCAATTTGGATATATTTTTAGTAGCAAAATTAATAGATATTTAAAATTCCCACAGCTACTTTTCTTCTTTGATCTGTCTGTCAACTTGACATGAATAGAACTTACACTTTTGTACTTATGCGTACTATCTTTTTTTGCTTCTTTTTTGCAAAGCAAGTTGAGCTAATGCATTAAGAGTCACAAAAGCTTTTGGGAGTCCCTTGGCATTTATGTGATTAAAAGAATATTGAATTTAAATGCTGTGTTGCTGCTGGAAACTGTGATGTTTGAAAACAAGTCTTCGCTATTAAATCAGTTTTCAGTAAATAGGTGCAAGAACCTAATTTTCTTTTAAAAATGTTTAGAAAGGATGCTGGTAATTTCTTTTGCTCTTCAGAAATAAATTTGAAATTGATATGACTGTGAAGAAATAGTGCAGTTTTTTTCCTTGAAATAAGAATTCTGAAACTTTACTGGCCAGTTGTTCCTATCTGTTCAATGTGTTTTTTGCCCACACAGGTTCAGGGCTTGCAAATGTTCTGAGATCCTTTCAGCCTTCAGGGCTTCAACTTCAGCCTTCAGCTTCAGGGCTTCTCCCTTTTCTGAAGATATGACTTTTCCTCATTAGTAGGTACATTTGGACTTCTGGAACTGATTGTGTATGCAAAAACCTCATAGTCCTCTTTGGCTAAAATGATGTGGGAGGCTCAGTGGCTCTCCTGCACCACTCCCTGCAGTGCAAGTGTCATCTGCAGTAACTGGCCTGTCAATTAGAGGGGCCACAACCTGCTCCAAGGGAATGGCATTGTGGGAAGCACCACATGAGCCTAGTGCCTTCCCCATGGGAATTCCTGTTAAGGAGGACACTGGGGGTCTTTCTCTGATCTGGCCAAGGGTAGTTACTAAAGAGGCCTTGCAGCTTGCAGTAATCAGTTCTGACAGTGGAGTGGCATAGGGCAGCGATTCAGTAAACTCCCTGCTTATAAAATGAGGATTTCTTGTACTGTGATTAGTTGCTGCACCTTTGCTTCTTGATGGATTTACTTTACCATCCTGTCAAAAGCTTCTGCCAGGATAAGTGGAAGAGAATCCTGTGTCAGTTTTCCTCTTACTCAGTTTCCTTGTGGCATTGTCAGTTTTCCCCATAAGCAGTTTCCTTCTGGCATTGCAGCACGTTCAAAAGAATGAACTTTGCCTCCTCAGTCTGAAGATGTTTTCTTGGTATTTCGTGGAGTGCTGCAACTTTATGTCTTCTTTTTGGCGTGTCCTTCTTAGCATGCTTGCTGGGGAGTGAAAGTTGGTCTTTTTAGAGAAGGAAAAACGATATTGGACCAGTGCTGAGGTCTACAGGTAACTGTGGTAAATGGATCCTGATGTCTAGGATAGGCTTCTGTAGAGATTCTGGATCTGGATGCTGGAGGAAGAAAAGTGAGTTTGTTCGTGTCTGTTCTCTGGTGTTTTTCTAAGCAATGCAATTGACAGTTTGGGACAACAGTCCTAGGATCAGTGGCCCATCGAATGAGCATGCTGTCAGGCAAGGGAGACAAATGATCTCTTGTATGTATATTTGTTTCAAGTTTTGCTCTTGTTTTGGTCATGCCTGCCTGTCAATGTTCAAGTTCCTTTACTGGAGGAGTCATACTCTCCAAGTGGTAGCGTAAGCCGCGAGGCTGAGGAGAACACTTACTGGATGGCAGCCCTTGTCCCTGTAGCCTATAAAATCAGGACTGTTCTTGCTTTGATAGGTTGTGTTAATGCCAATTCCTCACCTGTAAGAGTAGCACAACAAAGATCTGGAACACAGGAATGGCAAAGCTGTAAAGACAGGGCCTGCTTGCAGCCTGTGAATTGTGAAGGATCGTAACAAACCAAGTGTGTCATATAAGCAGCACGGACTGAAGACTGTGGTTGGACAGCAGTGACACGTGTTTACTCAGTGGGGTTTTTTTGGTGGTTGTTTTTGTTTTGGTTTGTTTGTTTTTGTTTTGGGGTTTTCCTTTTGTTTTTGTTTCGGTTTGGTTTCCTTTTTTTAGTTTGACTTTCAGAGGACCCCATCTCTTGGAGGTCCCAGCTATCATGTCAAAAAACCTCACTGTCCCTATTACATTACCTGTGTGAAATCTCTGGATGGCTGAAATTTGAAGCAACAGCTTTAAAAAGAAATGAGCAAATACTCACTTAGCTAAAATATAGGGAGTGCTGAACGTGAATTTATGTTATTTGCAGTAAAATAAAGTGGAAAGGGAATGGCTCCTTATTGCACATTATTTTTTCTTCATAACTCCACATGAAATTAATAAACCTTAAACCCCTAGGTTTTAGAAGTTGTTCAAGAGAAGAGTCAAATGAGATAGAGAAGGGGAAATAGGAAGGGCAAAGCACTAGGGCTTCAGTGCCTAATGTTTAACAAATGACCCCTAAGTAGCAATTTCAATGGTCTTGTCTCTGTAGCTGCATATTAAGATTCAACACTACTAGTTAATTATGTTGGAAAAGCTAGAAGCTCTTCCTCTGGCCATGTTGAGCAAGTTGAGGCAAGTGCTCTTTTTGGGGCATTGATTTTTTGCACCACCTCTGTGACTGCTAGCTTTGGTGGGAGGGAATTTGCTGCCTTGCCAGGAAACACAACCTTTTATACAGAAAGACTTTCTGTGTAAGTGTTGAGATTCCTGATTCTGCACCTCCAAAGGTTTCCAAGGTTTTCAACTGAGATAAAATGAGAAGGCTGGACAGACATCATCTTTGTGCAGAGAAAACCTAAATTCAGATTATTTTGAAGTAATTCAGACATGGAGTGGGATATCCAGTGACTTCAACTATGTGGAAGCTAACTTCTTTTGGAAGGAGATTAGCAGAAAATCCCAAAAATGCTTCATCCTCCACTCTGCTTGCACTTCAGAGTAGCAAGAGGGCCTCCTTCATGTGAGAATGAACAACAACAGAAAGACACATTCTCTCAGGAGACACATTAGTGTTAGTAGGGCTGTCCTTCAGATCTTGTTCCAGAGTTCTATTGCACCTGCAAGGTTGGCAGCTGCCATAGACATTGTCTTGGCTTGGCTGGACTCCCCAGTGTTGGAGGTATAGAGTTACCTTCTTACTGATACTCTTGTCGCATTGTGTTGCTTGAGGTACACTTTTGCTTCCTCACAAACTCGTGATGATAATTTTATTTGGTATACCATTATGAGTTTTTCTCCAGTAACTCCTGAATAAAGAAACATAATTTCAAAGTATTCCCAAGGGCTTAAGCCCCCCTGTGCTCACTGTAGGCCTTGCTTCCTCTGAGTATGTCAAGCCTCTGCATTAGAGGAATTTGCATGTAGGGATGCTGTGTGCTGTGGGTGTCAACAGAAATTCGAAGGCTGGTGTGTATCTATACCCCAGTGCTCTAATGAGCAGCACCACATCTGCTCAAATGTCTGTTTATAAAGAGATTGTTCCAAGCATTCACCCTTAGTGAAAGGTCTTAATGCAAAGCAGACAGATGAGGGAAAAAAGGATAATATTGTTAAATATATTCACTTTGAAAACCCCAAAGGAAACCTCATTTCGCTAAGCCTAAATGTATTTCAAAGTGGCAGACTAAACAAAACAGTTTAAGAAGGTAACTCTGAAAAATTAAACTTTGTTTTCTTATTTAGAAATGCTGTTGGCTGTGAATAGGGTCACTGCCTTTGTTGGAGGTAGGTGAATCATCTGTAATGAGACTTAGCTATTGAATTTTACTTCTTTTCTGCTTTTGATCTATTCACAAGCTCATCATGAGATTTATTTGTTGTTCAAAAATCTCCCTGCATTTCTACTCAATAATGTTCCCGCATGAATAGCTGTCAAATAGCCGGTATTGCTTGATGTCTGGACTCTTAACACTGGGCTGTATTGGCTAGTTGCCTGGGTTACCTGTGTTACATCTATCTGTTTCTTGTAGTGGAGCATTCCTGATACTAGTCAACAGACTGTGAATTTTGAATAATCCAGTCAAATGTGAAATGCCAGCTGGTTTTTTTTTTGGAGACTATTGATGTCTTTGAGATTGAAAAATAAGCAACTATTCAAAAATTTATTTGCACCAGCTCTGAATGAAGAAAGAAAGCACAAATGAGAGTCACAGATATTTCTGAGTCAACAGTTGCTTGAAATTTGAGCAACTTTTGTAGGGGGAAAGAAAGCGCCTTTATTCCATTAAGCCTTAGGACTAACTTCTAATAATAGGAGTTAGTTAGAAGTCTTTCAGCTATATATAACTATTTACTTATGAGATAATTACAACTATATGAGAAATTTTATCTCTGTGTGAATACTTTTAGAGCTAAAATATCAAAGGACTTCTAAAGAAAAAGGAATTATTCTTTGCATATTGTGAACATACTGCATACATTTGAATTGAGTGGTCTATTCAAATATCCTTTGAAATCTTAAATCCAGTAGAACCAATGTAAAGATGTTTTCTTAAGGATATTTATTTGGCACTGGTCTTGCAATTACTTACATACATTAGTAATTGTATTGTTTTCATGGCAACTAATTTTCTCCATGTCAGCTTGGGGTTATAGCCCCTTGCCACGGGCAGTTCCTACAGTGATGATTCTTCCTACCCACGTGCCAGGGTTGCAGTCATGCAGTTACTCAATCTCTCATTCTTCCCCCCTGGTGACAGGGAGCACAGGCAAATCAGTGCTTGACATGGTTGGTGTTCTCAGGACTCATCCTGACAACATTTTTATAAGGTACTTTTAGAGAACAGATAAAATCTCATGCTGTACATCATGCTGAAAATTGCCAAGTGAACACAAGTATCGGTCTCTAAGCTATACCGTAAGAAAATTAAGCAAAGTGGAAAGGTTTGAAAGGCCTTTTTATGGACAAGTCAGATTTTGAACTACTGACTCTGTGACACTAGCATCCAATACCATGCACAAGCTCTTTGCACAGGTCCCAAGAGGCAGATTTTCAAATGCAAAATGATGTGATGTGAGAAGTAGTTTTCAAAGCCTTAGAAATCAGACAGGTGAGAAGAGCTGAGCTTATCAGACCTTTATTCCTGCCTTTGAAAATTTCTAAGCATCCTCAAATAACGATTTTTTCTGTTAGCTGTCATAGCTGTCACTGATTTTTTTCTTTTCCTTTTGGTAGTCCAGTTTATAATGCAAGGCAGTACCTGATTGTGAAGAACAGACATTGTGTTTACCCTGGAGACCAGCTTTGGAGTTTGCCAGGGCTTGATCTTCTCTGTATCTTTCCTGTCAATAGCAGGACAACTGATCTGACTCTTGAAATCACACATATACTTGACCAGACCAGCTATCCCGATACCTTGTCTCTGACACAGGCAAATTGCAGACATTTGGAGGACAGTGTATGTCTAAAGCCATACGGTGGTATTTTCCTGATGTACTGCTTGGGCTGCCAATAACTTTTACTTCAAGGACTCTGAAGGAAGAAATCTGCTGTATTAGTATTTTATAGCCCTTAATAGGATTTTCTTCCATGCATCTGATTAACAGTTTTTGAACCCATGTAGACAATGTTTTATGAGCATGACTGTAAAGTATCTTTTATATATTTTTGATAAATTAGAGAAATAAATTAAAATCATATTGAACACTGTCTTGTGCTCCTGACAGTCTTGATCATTACACTGATGTCACTTGGCATAAAAATTGTTTCTAATCCTTCATTTGGCACTTTGATTCTTCATCTCATTTTGCTGATTTGGCTAATCGAGCACACTCTAGTGTAAGGCTCTTCAAAAACTACAGAAACTTCAAGAGCCTCTCAGTAAGTTGGAGCAAACCCACACTTCATCCCAAAGATGTGATAGAACTGAATGTAAAGGCAGATGACAGGATTTTGCTGTAGTTTGTAGAGGAGACAAATGTCTGGGGCCGCAGTCTAGGAAGTATGCCAGAGACAGGTCCAAGATTTGAAATCAGACAGGAGGGCCTGGATGCCCCCATTTGTGCTTGCATTCATCAGCCAACTTGTAACAACAGTGAAATAATCAGTTTTTGTCTTCAGCTGAGGCTTTAAAAAATGTATTTATCTCAACAGCCATTTCTTTGTTCAGTCATTCCCACTCCAGAATGATTATCCTGTGTGTAATATAGAGTCCCACATTTGTAGTTCACCATACAAAGAGAGGCATTTAGTGGGTATCTCTGTGTCTGGTCTATAAAAAGTGACTCTGTATAGTTAATATTTAACCTCCTTATCAGTATGCCTTGATGTTTATAGACTTGAGAGCACAGCTTACCAAGCGGGCAAACTCTGTTGATGCACTGAGCCATCTCTGCATGTCTGCGAGTGGGAAGGTGGGAGGGAATCGTGTATCACTGACTAACGATCTGAAGATGGCAGCATTGGGTGAGCTATCACACTTTCTTGGCTAAGCAGAACTCTCTTAAATACAAAATTGTAATTTCTCCATATGGCAAATTTATAAAAAAGTCGGCTTTTCATTTGAAGGGCTTTTCTCAGTGCTATAGTTGGATACCACAAGTTAGTAGTAGGCAGATGTATTGCCATTTTGTATGTGTTTTGAGTTGGTTATACTGAGAGTACAAGTCTTGTAAATACTAAAGATTGGCTCTCATCAGCAAGTGTTGGCTCGTAAATATAACTCCCTTTTATAGTAGTAACAATTATAATAATTTTTGAAGCTCTATGCCTTCTGCCCCTTTTGTTCCCTGGAGTGCGTTTCCTCAGGGAAGTGGAGAATGTTTCTCTTCCCTTGTCCCTCTGCCCCTGTAGATTGCTGAGTGGGCGTTGGGCCTTCTCCAGGGAGCAGCATGACATTGGTTTGGTTTTCCTCAGCCTGAGAAAGGTGGAAAGTAAAAGTGTCCCACGTATGGGGACAAAATCATGGCTGCTCTTACAGGTCTTTAACAGACAAACACTAGACTCCCTCATTTTAGCCACTGTTGCTTTTAAGAATGAAAATTACCATGATCACCGTGTTTTATCGGGAGCCAAATCCTGCTGTGTATCTGTTAGAATGTTCATGTTTACAGCATATGGCCTACTACCTGATGGGTTCCTTTAAAGGAGTTGGGAAGGAGGGGATGTAAGTGTAAAGCTGAGTAGTTCATTGCTGATAGTGTCAGCATGTAGAAAACAAGGACTGTTGGCTCTTAAAGGTTTTACTGGCAAAATATCTAGGCGGGGAAGCGGCGTTTGTACTCTTGGTGGTAGGTCTCTCAGCTTCACTCATTGCTTCTATAGCAATACTTGTTTCATTTTGTGTACCTGGCTGTTTCTCCCTGAGATTACATTTTTGGAGATGAGTTCTCTTCTTTTAAGTAGGGACATCAGCTTATTACATGTACTGAAAAATTTTATGCCAGTTTGCCCTAGCTGAGTCAGTAGCAAAGCCAGAGGTTGATTTTCTTTGGTTCTCTTTGATGATGTTGTGTTTTCACACCTTTGACTGCTGTGATGGAATCTGACTTAAAACATTTGCGATTCCTGCAACTGATTCTTCTTCTCAGCTGACTTAGCAGGTTTGGCTCAGACACAGGGCACATGTTTTTATTCTTTCTTTTGTTACACCCCTACGTGCCATGCTGCATGAGTCACTAGCCCTACAGAAACTTTTATGAGGCAAAGCAGTTAATAATTTCTGAATTTCTAAACATTTGTTGAACTTAAAAGAGCTGTTAACTTCTACTTTTTTACATTTAGTATGATAAATACTGGAAGAGTGGGGTATTAAAGAGGAACTGTATGGGAAAAGATCATTGTGTTAGGATCCATTCTTAAGTTATCTGAAAAATTTAAGACTTAGTACAAAATACTGGGTTGGTTCTTATCTTGAATTAATATTTCCTGCAAAGACAGTTAAATCTTCTAGGTTCAGTGAAGTTATGTCTCTACACAAAACCTGAAATTGTCAGATGATGTAATAAGCACACACACACATATATACAGGTGTGTGTGTGTGTGTATGTGCAATATTTTCATGTAAGTTAGAAATCAACTTCCTAAAACCTTTATATGTAGAAATAGTTGCTATCTTAATCTCAACTGTTTGATCTAATATCAAAAGCAATCTTGATGTCTTGTAAAGAAACCAAACTAAAACTCGATACCACAGGAGCAGAAGAGACTGTATCTTCTGCATTTAGGGAACAGTGGGCTATGTGTGCTTCTTAAGGTCTTCCTAACATTTAACTTTGTTGTGTGGGTACAGCAAAGTTAGATACCACACTGTTATTCTCATTTAGCACATCTCTTTCACAGCTTCTCATCAATTTTACAGCTCAGATATGTTACCTGATTCAATGTAGACCTAAAAAGCAACTGTAACAGATTGGTCAAGTAAACTCATTTGACTGACTCATTTTCTTTCTGTAATTTAAGAAACCAAATGCCATATTAGTTCTTCATTTATGACAGACGTTTATGAGAGAGTAAAATCAAGTGAAGACCAAGGCCTGAACTCAAGGAGGCTCTTGCGTGCATGTGTTTCAGTAAATTCACTATGTTGCAGACTTCAAAGCAGTATAAGCTTGAGTGTAAAACTGATCTAGATCTCAGAGATCTTGAGAGGTTCCTAGACAGTCGGACTGACTACCTTGCAGGATTTTATTTTAAGGCATCTTATTTGTTTTAGAAGGTTTCAGAAATCTCTCCAGGGCTCTGCCTTTGATACTAAATGATCTTGCTTGTCTGTTCCTAACTGACCATTCCTGGGATCTCCTTGGTTGCCCAGACAAAAACCAAAATGTCACATTTTTTGTTCAAAGCTCCCTTACTGCAGAACATGACATTTAAGTTACTTTGTAGTAATAACGTACTGTATCTATGTTCAAGACAGGTAATTCTGAAGAAGTTGGGCAAGTGAATGAATATGGTAGTGATTGTCATTGCTGAAGTGCCCATTTGTGACTACACTGTGTGTATCTGAATATCTGTATATTTTGCAGTGCTATTTTTTTACAATTGAATTTGGCCTTTGCAAGCAAGAGGGACAACTACGTGCTTATGGGGCAGGACTTCTGTCTTCTATTGGAGAATTAAAGGTATGTACCACTACAGCATAATCAACCTTTAATCTTAACAAAATAATAGTTGGATATAAATATATTGACTTTCAAGTAACAGTTAAAATTCTCAAGATAAAAAGCTTCCATTTAAAATATGGTATTGACCTAAAAGCTTAGAAGTATCAGCTGGCACTTGAAGCATGAAATGGACTTGTAAGGCCCAAAGTACCAAAACAACTATAAACTACAAAACTTATTTCTATTTGAATTTTCATTTCTTGTAAAAGGAGACTTATGGGTTCTAACAGATAAGGTTGCCTTGGACCTCTAAAAGCTTTGTTTGGATGAGAAGCATGTATTTTTAATACTCACAATAAAGTTTTAGAAATCAGACATGATTCTGTTGGAAGAAATCCGGTGGATTTGTATTACTGATATGAAAAAAACAATATTCATTAAGGTCCTTATTCATATTTACAATTAAGGAATGTGTATATACTCATGTTAGACTTGACTATTAGACAATACATAGATCCCTATTCTTATAAAAGTGAAAGTGTTTAATCTTGCATGGTGTGAGCAGTTGTAGTGGATCATTTATGCCTACAAAACATAGGAAAGAAGCAAAAGGTGTTTTGTTACAAGTGTAGTATTTTGGGACATAGTACACCTCTCTGTTGGCAAGGTAGGAGGGAAGGGTAAAGAGACGGAAGAGTACTATCTTCAGGGACCCAAATAAACTCTTGGTGGCTTTGCAGGTAAATAGTTGTTTTTCAAAAGCGTATATTGAATAGTATTTCAAACTATTTTGCAGTATGTCTGTTGTTTATTTGTGTTAAAAACATCTTCCCAACTTCCTGGACTGGCTTTCAGTGAACTATCTGGCAGTTTAATAGAAGTACCTCAGTGTCTTTTTGCTTTTTGTTTCACCTATAACAGAATATTTGTGGTGAAGCTCATTAGTCAAACTGGTATTTTTTCAGTAGTAGGAAAAAGTTGAAGAAAATTACCTTCTCCAGTATTTTTGCTTTGATTGCCTTAGAGTTGCTCTAAGTTCTGTGCATGCTTCAGCATTCTTTATCTGCCTGGCGATATTCTGTACTCACAGCGCAAAGATGGTTAAATGCAAAGAGGTGGACATGTCCTGCTTGTTTTCCTCTGGCCCAACAACCTTCAGTGCTGAGCCCCAAACTCTGTGCAGTATTTTGCAAAGAATCAGGCCTTTTATTTAAACTAAGAGATATAGTCGCTAGGTGATGACCCTGAAAATACCTATCACATCATTTACAAAATCTAAGGGCATAAAAATGAGGAAATGAATAGTCAAGAACATATTAAGTCTTCTACTGTCAGTGTTGTAAACAAATGCATTATTCTTGTCAAGTGTGCATATTTTGGTATCACACATTTGTGATCCCAGATCTGTATTCTTCACTCAGAAGTAATCTCAGAGTATAAGCGCAAAGAATAATCCTTTTGAAAAGCAGCAGTATAAATTAAATAATCTGCATGATAATGAACTATATTGATCTACTTCAAAGGTATGGCCATATATATATATATATATATCTATATATCTCAATCATAGTAATTGTGCCATAAATCAGTAATATTATATACTTTTCTATTACATTACAAATATATCTTGTAGATATGATGCCTGAAGGGACTATTAGACCATTTGGTTTGACCTCTTGTGTATCGTAAGATATTAAATTTCACCAGATTGTGCATATGCTTAGAGACTTAAATTAGACATTTTGATTACTGAAAATATATGTATTGTGGGAACAGAACAGCACCGTACCACAAGTAGACATAGTCTCCATGAAGGGCCTGATAAGGTGCAAAATGTCCAGAAAGCCTTTGTGGGACTGTGCTCCAGAGTAGAAAAGAAGGTAAAAGGTAAGGAAAAAAAATGCAAAAAACTACTAAGTTTTCTGCTGAAATAACCATGGGAGAAGCTGTTTCTAGACCACAAGCCAGGAATGAATGTGCTTCTTGTCAACAAGGTACATCAGGCAGGTGCTTAGGTAGGAGAATGTCTGGGCACCTGTGAGTTTGGTGCACAGCCTTGCGGCAAGCCATTGCCAGTCTCTGCTGTTTCGAGGGAAAGCAACCTGCCTGTGATGGTTTTAGTTTTCAGTTTTACCAGCCTTTTCTCTTTGCACCTATTGGGAGGGAAAATTTCTTCCTTGACCTGAAGGTTTCTGAAAAATCATGCTAATAGATTGTTCTGGAGATCCTGATTATATCAATATCCTGATTATAACCAAAATCCTAATGGATGGCAGCAGTTGTTCTGAAAATTATGACGATACTGGCTATTTCACTGGTGAGTGGGGACGAGTAGGAGAGTCAGATTGCATGGCCAGGAAGTCTCACCCTCGTGTGTGCAACACATGTACTTCTCATAGGTGTCAGAGTGAAAATATATACCTTTAAGCCATGTCCTCAAGTTGCCATATCCACACAGCTTTTAAATCCCTCCAAGATTGGTGACTCAATCTCTTTCCTGGGCAGCATATTCCAATATTTGGCAACCATTTCACTGAAGAAATTTTTCCTAATATCCAGTCTAAGCCTCATCTGGCACAACTTGAGGCCATTTCCAACTGTCCTGTCACTTGCTGCTCAGGAGAAGAGACTGACCCTTACCTCAGTACAACCTCCTATCAGGTAGTTGGAGAGAGTGATAAGGTCTCCCCTGAGCCTCCTCTTCTCCAGGCTAAACAACCCCAGCTACCTCAGCAGTGTCCTTCTCTGGACACTTTTCCAGTGCCATAATATCCCTTTTAGTGAGGGGCCCAAAACTGAGCACAGGACTCGAGGTGTGGCCTCAGTGCCAAGTGTCGGGGGACAATCATTGCCCTGGTCCTGCTGGCCATGCTATTGCTGAAACAATCCAGGATGCCATTGGGCTTCTTGGCCACCAGGGCACACTGCTGGCTCATGTTCAGCTGCTGTTAACCAGCACCCTCAGGTCCTTTTCTGCTGGGCCACTTTCCAGTTACTCTTCCCCGAGCCTGTAGCTCTTCATGGGATTGTTGCGACCCAAATGCAGGACCTGGCACTTGGTCTTGTTGAACCTCAATGATTGGCCTTGGCCCATCCTGTCCATATTCCTCTGCAAAGCCTTCCTGTCCTCCAGCAGAACAATAATCATGCCCAGCTTGGTCATGTCTCCAAATTTACTGAGGGTGCACTCAAGACTGCAAAGGCATTTGTTACTAATATGCTTTTGTGAGCAAGAAGAAAAGGCTTTCTCCAACTGCTATCCCCATCAGCTCTCTTTTCAATGCAGTGGTATTCACAGAAAATAACATGGTGGCCGATTTTATGTATAATTTCTAGAAATTTCTAGAAATTATTGAGCCACACTGTTTGCAGGGTATAAATGGCCAGCAGTATTTGGTCCTTTCAGTGCAGTGAATGGCTTGTTCAGTCTTCCCTGTTTCTTTATTACGCTGCTTAACTCTGCAAATCTGGTCAACAGCTTTAGTAACAAAGAACTGTAAAAGCTAGAGCAATGTGGGCACCAACCTATCAATATAGGATTCCCTTCAATTTTTTTTCCCCACTCAGCATTTAGACTTAAAATTTCAGATACTGAAAAGTGCATCTCCTGATATGCATACTAGGGAAACATCAAGTAAAAAAAAATTTGAAAGCACAACAAAATAAGGAGAAAGAGAAGATTAAAAATGAAGCCTGGGGGAAACGAATAATACAGTAAGTAGTTATAAAATGTTCTGCTTAATATAGTCAGGTTAACTCTAGCTAACACTATTACACAGTATGTATTTGGGGCTTAGAGATAAGGTGGAAATAATGTACATTTCAATTATTAAAACTATTTCTAAAAGGCAGTTCAAATGTCTTTGGAAATTTTAATCCATTTACTTTGTATGATGCTCTCTTGAACCCTTTCATTAAAGGAGTCTCCTATCCAATTCAGCTGGCTGTAGATCAAGTCATATATCCTTGTTGTATGCTTCTATATTAAACGGAGAGTAGTCTTCAAATCTTTCTGTATAAATTTTTAAGGTCAAATACAATATCCAGCTGTGTTATTTTGTTTTAATGATCATTTATTTTAAGAAGAGCCAGCATTAGCCTTTAACACCAAAGATTCAAATGCAAATTTTGGCTCTGTTTTCTGAAGAGGATGAAGAAAACAACTCCTGGATCCCAGATGCTCATTTTAGTACTCTTTAGAAAGTATTTTCCTTATTTGTCTAGACAATATATAAAATTATACCGCTGAAAAAAATTTTCTGGTAGTATCAGAACACTGTCAGATTTGCAACTTAGATTGTACATAAGCAGGAAAATATTTAAGAGCAGGTTTTCCAAGCCTATATGTACTCTTCCGGGAATAACAAGGCGATAAAGGTGCTGGTACACCACACAACTTCTCAACTCAAGTTTTCCCCTTGCTGGCTGAAAATTTTACTTTTTGGTTTTTGTTTTGTTTATTTTTTTTCTCAAATCCGAAAAGCTCCGAGTTGTATTATTACACTCCATTTTTTATACTCAAGAGAAATTACAAGACCAAACTCTTTTTTCATGTGTCAGTGATAGCGGTCACTTAAGAAATGATTCACTGGTGTGCAGTGTGTAAATGCCTGGTGCCATCTGACATGCTGCAGTATTTCTGACTGGCTGCCTCTTCAGAAACATATAAGTCTTCTTTTGATCTTGTGCTATATCTTCCATCTTCTGTGCAATGCATCAGACAGTCTAGACCCGAGAGACCTGTAATGGGTAATTGTCTAATTCTTAAGCTGTCCAGTTGTCTGATACCGCTGCTTTTCCTGAGAATTGGTGATGATTCATTTGGAAGTTTCACTCCAAATTCTTACTTCTCAAATTAAAGGAGAATCACCAGTAGTTTTATTGGCATAAGCAGTCATATGATTCGTATGAATGGGCCATTAGAGACAGTTATTACAGATCCACAAGATGGTAAGACGTTCTATTTTACCAAAACCTGTTTTCCTTATGAATATTAGCCCTGGCACGTCATTGGAGGGGGATAACAAAAGAGGTTTCTATGAATAACATGAACTTGAATGCTTTTGGACTCACCAGACCAAGTTGTTTTGTTGAGATTGCTTACTTCATAATGTTGAGAGTGCCAAGCACCAACATTTTAGAACACTGTAATGTTTCTGAAAAATACTCTAGTCAGCTTTGAGTCAGTGTCCTGACCGTTCTAGTTCACACTAAACACTTTATGATCTCTCTGAAGGTTTGTCTGCAGGCTTAGTTCAGTTGCTGAAGTCTGGCATTGCTGGTGTCAGCATATCAACTCAGTAGCAGATGTCATAGATGCCAGGCTGTGGAATTTGAAAACACCACCCAGACTTGCAAAGGTGGAAACATTGCTTTGGTAGCCATGACAATGCCGAATTGATCCAAGAACCAAAGACCGCATCCTAGAAGGGAGACAGGTGTCTCAGGTGGGAATTCATCAGAATTTAGGCACTTCATTCCCAAACTGCAATCCTAAGAATAAGTGATCAGTTGTCACCTAACTTTGAAGGCATGTCTAAATTCTTTACCCTCTGTTTCCAGGTTGCACATTCTCTGGTGTCCTCACATCCCAGTCTCTGCAGAATTGCTTTGTGAAGCAACAGCTCTGCTCATTGTAAACTAAACTGGGATCCAGAAAGTATAAGTCATTTCATATGGGTAACCTGAGGAGAATAGCTAGAAAGGCTTTCTTAGAGGACATCCCTTCTGATAGCTGATCAGCTTTTCTCCTCTTTAAAGTCTGTCATTTTATAAAATCAGGGCTCACTGACTAGAGAGTTATTCATGATGTAGGAGCCACAGGCTGAATCCCTTCTCACCTCTGATAGCTTCAGTCCCAAGGACTAGGCCTGGCCCAGCAGAGGCCATTAGTAAGTAGAGAAGATAACACTGTCGCCTCTTTCTGTTGAAGCTTTCACAGTACAGGAAAGAATCCATGAGCCAGAAGTAGTCACCTACTGATTCAGTTCCTGCCAAATCATGGCATGTGTCTTAATTTTGATTCCCTTCATAGGGCTTCACTCAGTCCTGTCAGAGTTTTAAAACTTTGTGCTGCAGACATCTGAAGCATCAAGTCTCACCTGGAAGTCGAAAGACACCTCAAGAGGAGATTTTTTTTATCTATAGTTAACCTCCAAAGGTATCTATTATAATTCTCAGCGAAGAAAAGCAAATTCATTTTGATAGAAGGAGGTAGGTTGCCTAAATTTACAAGCATTTGCTTGTATTGTGGCTCTGCAAAGAGAAAGTGACAGCAGGGATATAAATATAAGCAGGAGCCTAATAAGGTGAGCCTGATCCTGCAGTCCATTTAGAAGAGGATGCTCGTTGACAGACCATTTTTAATATTTGTTTTCAAACCTGTTCAACTGATTACTGGTTAGAAACAGCAAACCTTGTGAGACGGAAAAGATCCATGTACTAAAGAAAGGTAATTCTCTGACATTTCATGATTCCATGCATTAATTTTTCAGGTATTTATTTTTGGAGAGAGAGGAGATGGGAGGAAGAGGCTCTTCCAGTTTTCTGTCCTGTTATTTGGAGATTGCAGGTTGAGAGCTAGTGTGATATTTTCAGTGCCTTTCACAGGGATTTAGGAACGAGCATAAGCAAGAGCATGGATAAAAATTGTGGTGAATACCTTAAGGTTAATACCTTACTCTGCTATAAAGAGTGTCCATGCAGATAGAAAGTAAAGAAATCAGAGACACCTTTGGACCTCAGGGATCTGCTTTCTCACTGTCCTTTCTGTATGATTTTCATGCACATCTTCACTGTGTATAGATATCAGGGGACTAAAGAAGGTTGAAAGGTGACCTAAATATGCTCTCCTTCCTTACTTGCACTGCTGTAACAGAGCACTGAGAATGAAAATAGGTATGCTGTAGAAGATAAGGTAGATCCAAAAGCTAACACAAGTATTCAAGTTGAAAGGGGAGCTAGAAAAGATTGTGTTGGAAAATGTCTCAGTACCTGATTTTCAGTTTTGAAACCTGTGCCCTTTCTAGTGGCTTGTGCAAGTCATTTAAAGAGAAAGGCTAATCAGAAATCTACTCACTCTGGATAGCAGCATTTGATGCCTCATCGGCCCAGTGTCTGCTCTGTTACTTACCTGTGTCTGTTTGTTTAGCTATTTTTTTCTTTGCAGTTCTATATGGAGCATTATTACTCGGGTGTATGTGGCAGAAGGGCAATGCAGTTCATCATCATGCAGTACACTGGCATTATTTAATGGGTTTTCAGATATATAGTTTCACTTTCACTGTCAGGAAAATAGTATATGATTTTGGCCTGAAAATGTAAAGCACAGATTATTTGAACTGTTTGGTGAGACTCAATTTACCCACCAAGACAGTGGTGAATTCTGCCAGTTAAATGACATTTTGGGGACATACGTATTTGCAGTTGTACGGATAATTTTTCAAGAATGGTTATTTGACGACTTTCCTGTTTCCAGCTGAACATTTAGGTCTTTATGTTTTCATGGCAGGTGCATTTCTAATCTCCTCTTTATTATTTCATTATTAGGGGAAAAAAATTCTTCCATAGTGAGAGTTTTTTTAAGTAGCAAATTCACCATGTTCACTGTTCAAACTGAAAAAAACATTGTATGCAAAATAAGAGGGGCTACCAGCTCATGGGAAACAGCACAGTGGTATAAAAGCTGTGTATATGAACAATTGTATGTAGACACACAGCAGTATCAAAACACAGTTTAACAGGTCCTGTGGTATATTTTGCAGCATGCTCTCTCTGACAAGGCCAATGTGAAAGCATTCGATCCAAAGACAACCTGTTTGCAAGAATGCCTTATCACTACTTTCCAGGAGGCTTACTTTGTTTCAGAAAGTTTTGAAGAAGCCAAAGAAAAGATGAGGTAAATTATTTCCCCTGACTCAAAAATCTAAATGTCTCTTCTTTAGTGGTTGAAAAAAAAAATTATGTTAATGTTCTTTTTTGTTTCAGGGACTTTGCCAAATCAATCAATCGTCCCTTCTCTGTGTATTTCAATCCGTATACGCAAAGCATTGAGATTCTGAAGGATACCAGGAGTATAGAAAATGTTGTCCAGGACCTCCGCAGTGATCTGAATACTGTATGTGATGCTTTAAGTAAAATGAACAGATATTTAGGGATTTGATATGTCTGGCACTGATCTGCTGTCAGTTGCTCTTTCTGTAGCCAGTTAGGTCACATGAGATGGCTGACTTCTCTAACCCATCAGTTTTCCCTCTACAGCTTGGCCTGTGTCTTGCATCGTTGTGTACCTCTGTCTAGATATAATGTGCAGACAAACCAAGGCAATGCTAGTTTGTAAATGCCACATGGAAGAATGTGGCAGAATACAATCATCAATTCCTCAAATCAGTGCCATGTACAAGTATATAGTTAAAAATTTATCTGGCAATGGTTTTTTTCCATAAGATGATTCACTTCAGTGTTTAAGAAATGATGTTGCAGATTTCAGTAAGTCTGAGTTTATTTCTTTATAATGCCTTTCCTTCCATAAGAATCCAGAAAAAATTATTTGTGACACTTTCATTTTCTTTGTGAGAGAATCTGTATTTCTTTCTGTAGTGGTAAAGACACAGTTTTGTCTGTATATCTGTAACAGAACTAAGTGTCTCTTGTGACTGAACAATACAATTTGTATACCAGTGCTGAGATCAGGAAGGCTGTGTACTGGTACTAAAAGGTCTCAGAGATTACACATTATGAGAATTCTCAACTGACAAAAGTTCAATGTGTCTGAGTAATTGCAACACAATAAAAAAGAAATCTCTGACAATTCACGTAGAAAGATAGTTCTGATTCACACTCACTACCTGTGACAGTCCTGAGCGTGCTTCCTCTGTGAGTGCTATCTGGGAATAAGATAATTCCACAAGCCCTTCTACATCACTGTGTGCCTTGTGCATTCCCTTGTGTTTTGAACGTACTCCTCTTGCATTTCATGCATAATTTGCTTTTCCTCATTATTCCCCATTCAACCTTGACTTTTTCATGCATGACTGGGTCTATGCTGTGTTAGTATCAGAACGTATAAAATGGTGAATATGGAAGTTGTTATTTAATTATAGCCAGAATGATTTTCAGTTAGTAGAATACTTATGGAGTGATTAAATCATGGAGACACCCAAGCTGCCTTGCTTGTATCGGATGGATGCAGGTAATACCTGAGGTAATAAACTCTAAGTTGTCAAGCTCTGACAGATGTACAAGCTCTGTCTGGGGAGCACAGTGCAAAAATATTTGAGCCAGCTCTTATCTGGAAGCAATAATTATGCATGTCTTTCCTTTGTCTGGGTTATTCTCTTCTCCTATTAGCCAAGATAATGGAGAATTGACTATACTGTATGGACCCCTCTTAATGGAAACCATATGGCTTATGCGGATTATGTCAATATGGGTGAAAGTGTCATGGCTTGTCTACATATATGGAAAATAGGTATCTATTGAAGCTGCTCTCCCAGATGAAAGAGTCATGCAGAGACTCTTAAGTGTTGCTAGCAATTTCAGCATAAAAAGAGCACCACTTGATAGTGCCAGCATATCCTTAAATAAGAGGCAATCTCTAAGGATAATTTTCACAGAGAAATCTTCCACCTCCTCAGAGATAACTAAGAGATAACAGAAAAGGTACTTTTCTCTGGATGGTCCCTGCTGCATTCTAATGCTGCTGTTAATAGGGTGTGAAAAAAACCTAGTTTTAGATTTAACTGTGACTGCCATTGGTACAAATGAAGAACTGTTGGATTATCCCATGGGGATCAGCGTGCCAAAGGAGTTTTTAACCTCCCAACGTTAGTGCTGACTGTTTGCTAGCACTTACCACAGAGGAATTGCTGGCAACCTTAGCAGGAAAGTTTCTGCCTCTTTCCTCACGTAAAATCTGATGAATCCCTTGTAGCCCTTTCTGGAGAAAATGGACTGTACTGAGATTTGCTTTAACTGGTCTGGAAAAATCATTGTGCAAGAAATAATAGATCTTATTTGGTTCAAGAACTGACAAAGTGTTGTTGCTTGCTTAAGTAAAATAAAGCCACAAAGTTACTGAGGCTTTCCCTTGAATCAGAATTATGCAGGAAAACTTTAAATACTTATAATATCTGGATTTGTACTTGACTTTTCTGAATAGCTTAAAGTATTCAACAGCAGTAAAACAATAGAAGCATATCTTTGTTTTGTTTCGTGCTGTTAGCAAGTAAATCTTATTACGGATTAGGGAGAAACCCTTGAAATCCAATAGTCATTTTAGGACTAATGATGGCAAGGAAACTGTCTACAGTGAAGATATAATGTCAATGAAACAGAACATTGTCAAAGGATAATGGGCTCCCGCTGCTAGATATATGCTTAATCCAATGATTTTATTTCTATTATACAACATGATTAAAAATAAATTAACTATAATGGGATAAGGAATAACAGTGATTTAGAGAGACAATCACTCATTGTTCTTACATAGCAAAGTGGCCTTCTTACAGGCTGCAGAGCAAACTGGTTTTGGGCTTCAGCCAGTCAGGAGTCAGGACTGGGAAGGAATGCTTTAAAAAGTGCACTGTTGCACTTTTATGAATCAAATAGTTCCAGTTTAGCTGAAATTCTTCTCTGCAGTTTTTATTAGCAAATTAAGATCAGCCATACAGCAATCTCCTTGGATGACAAGCTCATTTAGCCATAATGAGGGAATTATTGACAGTTATCAAATTACACTAACATTTCATTTAGAATAGGCCATATTTATCTAAGGTGCTTGTTTAGCTTTAGTGAGCAGGACTCTGGAAATTGGACTTCTGGCTTAGTCTCATTTATTTCCTGTGTAATTCTGAACTGATGCTTTATGGGTCTGAGATATATGCACTTGCTTTGCCTGCACTGGCTAAATGGGCCCAAGCTTAATGAATGTAAAGCATTGCAGTGTTTACCACCATGCAAAGTCTAAAATGAAAAACAACACTCTGAGACATGGCAGCAAATACAAATACCAAGTTTCATTTGCCAACCGAGACATGGTTCATGCATTTCATTTAATTTGCTCAGTAAAGGGGGTGGAATGGGGAAGGTGTTACACAATATATTGTGTTTTCCCTCTCCACTCTTCAAGACCTATTGGGAATCCTGTTTTAAGTTTGGCCCTAAAATGCACTTTCGTGAAATAAGGTGTATTTTCCTTTCTTCTTGTTACGATATCCTAATGTGATGGAGAAAATTCCAGAAACTTACTGTACTGTAGTGTGTATTTGCTGATGCACTGTAGTGAATTACAGAAAAAAGTTTCACGTCTTTGAAAGGACAGCCTGGCTCAGAGAGCTAAAGCTGCCGAAGGCTTTCACCTACAGGCTGCTGGTACAAGTCCAGCCCAGTCAGCAGTTACTGAAAGCTATCACCAGCCAGCAGCAGCCTGGGCTCTGTGTGATGAATTGGGAAACTGTGATTGCTTAGTTTGGAGTAGAGGAGACTGAGCGGAGGCATGATAGCCTTTATCAAACACATAGAAATAGCTGCAAAATGGAAGGGACAGGCTGTTCTCCAGCCTCAAGAAGTAATGGACTTAAGTTGCAGGAAAGGAACATTAGGTTATGTAACAGCAAAACGTGAGGGATAGATTGCCTGGGGAGACAGCAGAGCCTCCATAATTTTTTAAGTCAACAGGGTTAGGCTCCTGTCTCTCAGGAAAGATGCTGGCACAGTCAGTCTCATCTTGAGGCCAGAGGAAAGGCAATATGACATCTTGAAGTCCCTTAGAGCAGCAACCAGGAAAAGGCTTCAGATGGCTCGTAATAGCAGTAATGGTCAACAGCCACCACTGTAGAGCATTTATATGTCACCTGCACTTCTGCCTCCTCCTTCAGTGTTTGACTAACCCTAAAGGATGGTTCTTCATCTTTCCATCTTCTCTTAGAGAATGAGTAGAATGCGTGGTCAGAGTGTAGCCCTAAATACCGACTATGGTGTTCTATTTTAAGTTCATCAGCCATTTGAGGGAGCTGTCTGTGTGATTCACCTGCTAGTTACAGCCACTCAATCAGAAGACTGAGGTGCAATTGGCATTTGTGGTTTTTACAAACAAGGTTTTTTCAACTTGATAAACAAAGTAGAAATGCGCATTTCATCCTATCTGTGCCTGCATTTGGGCTGTCAGGAAGACTGTGCTTCCTTGGACAATTTAAAGAACCTGGAGCTTTTTCAAGCTGCTGAACTTGAGTGCTCCAGTCAGACATAAACCTTGTATCTTGGTGAAATCTGAGCACAGAACAGCCTATTCTCCCTAAATATCCTGATTTCCAAGGAAAAGAAACCCACTGGTATAGTCCAGAAGGGAACTTTGGTTTAGGTGCAAGTTCCCAGGGAACTTGGGGACTGCACCTGCTGTCCAGCCTGGTTTCACTTTAAGGGCCAGGTTTTGACCCTTAGGATTAATGCAATGGTCTTCCTCTCAGGGAATCCCCTTTCCCAATCTCGAAACTTCTCTTCTTGTTTCATCTGTCAGTCTATCGCTTTTTAGAAGTATGACAGCTTCCCTTTTATCTCAGTAGGAACCATAATTATATTTCCAAATAATTTGTGAAGAGAGTAATTCTGCTACTGTTATATAATGGCTATGCTCCGTGGTATTGATCACTCCAGTTTGGGAAATGTTTCACAGACAAATTCTCACCTTCTCAGTAAAGAGTTGGACAACAATGACTGATTCCTCTTACGGGTTTCAAAGTATGTCTGAGATAGGGCGTGAAGAGAAAAGTTCTGGTTATACTAGGAAATATTTATTAGAAATTAGTCCCTCTAGTGACATAGTGAAGGTTGTAGAGATGTCCTTGGCATCCTTAGTGGCAATTTCCTGTAAGTTAACTGAGCTTGAAGAGTAAACAGTGTTCTCAGATGAAATGCTGTATGAAACCTCTGTTATTTCATTTTGCATCTGGTCCTAGAGAAAAGGTAAGTAAACACAAAACAACCAGGATTCAGTGATGTCTATTCAAAACAACTACATTTAGTTTAAAAAGGCCCTCCAGCGTCTCAGAGTAAGAATTCATATTTCTTTGCCAACAGCTGAGATAAGGTAAGACTAAAAATAAGTGTTGGCATCTTCTTGGAATTTGGCCCGGAGTGGACTATTCAGGTGGAATAAGTGTGAAATGGTTACATAGTCACATACTTTAAAATGCAAGTGGGTGATGGATATTCTGGTGGACATATTTTTAATGTAGTCAGAAATCTCAAATGTCCAGGAAAAATAATGGAGAAGAAGCCGCCATTGCCACACTCCATCTTTGGAGGTAAGGAGTTGGGTTTGTGAAGCAGTAGGAGTTGGATTTCAGTCCGTGTTAAACTGGCACATGACCTGAAAGACAACCCAAATACGCCTACATTGTCTGCTTCTGTGAGAGTTTCAGTGTGAATACAGTCCTGATAACAGAGCAGCTATAAAGCACTCTATAGCCAAGCAGCCCTGCTCCCCCACAGGAGAAAAAGTGGGTGATTTGAGACCAACAAGACACAAGTAAAATCACTTTTATTTCCTATTAAAACTTTCAGAATATGGTACTATTTCATTTTTTCATAATGGTTGCAAAGAGACATATTAATTATGGAATGGTTGATGCTCTTAGCATTGTCTGCCTCCAGGTTTTCTAGTTGTCTAGTTGTCACTAGAATCGCTCCTTGCAGTGATTTGCAAACCTCAGAGATACAAATAAGGCCAGGTAATGGTAAATGAGTTTAAGGTTATACACACAGTGGTTTTGCCACTCTAGCAGAATTTGTCAGGAGGATCAATCTGAGTTCCCTTTTAATGATCACCCCTGATAGATCACTTGCCCGTAGAGTTATGAAAAAGCAAATGTCTCTCATCAAATGGGAACCACGGAGTCAAAATCTCAACTTCTGCAAAACCAGCACATGTTCCAAGAGGTGTTTTAGTGCCAGTGCCAGTCAGTTCAATTAGAAGTAGCTTGAAATAAATTTCATAGTTGCTGGACTGAAAGGCTAAATTTTACCTGCAGGTCTCAACCCAGCCACTGTTTTCTGAAATAGATCCATGTCTGCAGGAGCAGGAGCTAGAGTCATAAGTCAGGCATGCAATGCCTGCTCCTTATTTCATTTGCAGGCATTTTTTAAAAGAAAATTTTATCTCCAGAATAAAAATGCAGTGTGCAGATGATGGGGAGGCAACATGGTCTGCTCTTGTCTGAGGTCTCATTCATTGCTCCCTTCCAGTGCTGGTCAGTACAGTTCATGCCTCCAAGGGAAGACTCTTGGTCCATGCTAATTGACGGGCAGAAGTTACAAAGCCACCTGAGTCCCAGAGAAGAGCTCCCACTCCAAGCTGCTCCTGTGGTCTCAGATAGCCACTGTTTGTCTTCCTGTCACTTTAAGAGCAACTCCTCTGTCTGTCTAGCAGGATCAATTAACACATGCTGTCATATGTGCAGGAAAAGTAGTAAAGAGAAGCTGAGAAGTGCCAAGAATTTTATTTCATAGATCTCCTTTTTCGAATCTTTTCTTCTGAAACTTGTCTTCTGCTTTAAAAAAAAAAAAAAAAAAAAGGCAAAATAGAGGCCTGTGAGCACCATCCTTCAATGCTTCCCTCCCACTGCAGTCCTCCTGCAGAACCTCTGCTGTGCAGAGGTGGGCAGCCTTGTGCAGGTCTGCACTGAGTACAGTGTGGTAGTGTACAGGTCTGTCTGAGGTGGTAAGCCCAGCCTCATTGCTGGAGTGAAGCCCTCCAGAACAGTCAGGGCTCTCGGTGCCAGTACAATCCTCCTTGCCCCATTTCAGGGGAGAATTACTTTAAATAGCTTGTTTAGCAAGCCTAACACTTGAGACTATTAAAAATGTCAGTGGCTCCCCCAGACTTACAAGGAAAGGGCACTGTGTGGTACCTGTAGGCAAGTATTGATTTTCTTATCATAATGTCAGCACAAAATCTGGCACGCACATGACATGGGGTTCTTGTGAATTCAGTTGTGTTACACCATCTCTCAAAAAGCTCAGGAGAAACAAAAGATCGTCTGTTTGCAGAGGGATGGGCATAGGAGCCTCTATATATTCTCTTTTTTCCTGCCATTACCTTATTTCCAAGGGGGAGGAAGAGCACTGTATGCATGAATGCTATGTAAAAGCTGGTGCATTTGCACTGAGCAATAGCTTGGTTTGTCGCAGTTGGGAATGAAAACGTGGTTAGAGGGAGCGAATTAAACCTCAAATGTAACGCTTCTGGTTTGCAGAAGGGAGAGGGGAAGTGCTAAGTGAATATAGGAAATTGCAGCATTATGCGTTGTAAGAGCAATTCTTTCCGTCCTTGTAGCTAATGGACTGAACAGAAAGTGAACAATTTATTTCATACAGTGATTCACCAACACTCTGACAGGGTTTCCAATTCTGAGCTCAGTTTCATGTTCACCTCCCTGTTTACTAGAGAAATAGTACAATTATCTGTCTACCTCTTACATTTTATAAACAGGCAAGGCTGCGGTATCAGGAAAGAATAAAAATAACTGTATAAATCCTGGATGTTTAAGGCTGGAAGGAAGGGAAATGAAGCAGGTGTTATCTTTCCTGCAGTCTATTGGAACATTCCTCTAAAAGTAAACTCCCAGGGAAAAGAGGTCCAAAAGAAAAATGCTAATGGAACTCGGTTTTCAATTTCTATTTAATGTTTCCCCCATACAGGTTTGTGAAAGGAAATCACAAAAAACTTCTCATTTGAGTCCACTTGTCAAACTGTCAATAGTAAAGTAGCCAGAACTGTTACAGCTGAATTGGTCACATAAAACTCTAGTGAAAAAAGGATGCTTCTCCCAGAGGAGTTTGGTAAATGTGCTAAGCTGCTTTAAAAGACAGGATGATATTTTTCTGCCTTTAACCCCAGTTTTATTGAGAACAGAAATCACTAGGACTACGAGGAGTTTCAGTTTTTAAACTGGAAATGTTTGTGAGCCAGTCCTGACAGTACATATCTCTTGCTCTTGGGAACAGTGAGTTTGAATGGAACAGCCTCCCAGAAAAGTGTAATTAGTTGCTTGTTAAGTTTGATTATTTCTGATATATTAGTGTTTATCAGGGTTATTTGGAAGGAGATTCTGGACAAATATATTGTAAAAGGAAAATAAATCCCTGTCCCAAGTTATAAATTCTGTAGAACTTTTAGAAAACAGAATCAGTGGGTTCAGTGGAAGAAGGTTATGGCTATAAAGATGGATGTGAAAGCTATTAATAAGGGTAACAAGCCAAACAGTCCAGGATTTAGGAGTCTTATTTCTAACTGCATAGGTAAAATGGAAAAAAAAATAGAGGTCAGTAGCAACAATTACCTATTGCAGCCCCTTCTGCTAATGGTGACGAGATTGTCACTTTATGGAAGAACCTGAGACTACTCCTTATGCTTATCATGAAATATGAGTATAAAGTTGATGCTCAAAATGCTGTTAGTCTGAGAGCCACTTAAATTGATGGCAGCAGCAGCAGCAGTTGTCAGTGGGGGTGCTGAAATCTGGGATCTGGCTGAGGAGGTAGCGTGGGCAGTGGAGGCGACCTGTCGTTGTTGGGAACAGCATCCACCTGTGGCTTCATAGCACCTGAAGAACATGAATTTCATAGCACCATTTTGCATGTTGTTCCTGGAGACCCAAGGGGGGAGCTCTTCAGGGCAGGGGGAAAGTACCTGCTTTTTTCCTATAGATATAATGGAAAAAGGATAGAAGGTCCTACATGACTTTTGTTGGGGATTATCAATAACAGAAGAGTTGTTACCTAATCTTAGCCTATTAAGGAAAAGAATATTTATTAAAAACATTCTTATAAATCCTTTAAAATTCTGTCTAAGTCCTAAGCTATCAGTACCTCTGTCCAAGCACAAGAGGAGAATCCTCAGTTCCAGGGCTGCTTCCCTCAATGACACTGGGATAGAGGTGCTGGGTTAAAAGTGTGCTGAGTCTCTGGGTAATTTTACTGCTGCCCTTTCTGGAAGCAGTGGGTACTGGACCTGGGTTTGCTGGGCAAGCCAGCAATGCTGGCTTCATGGATGGAATTTGCAGTGGTACAATTAATCTGCTCCCTGTAAAACAGAGAAATGCAGCATTCTCTTTGGATTATAGGACAACAGGGACAAGTGAGTTTTATGAGGTGTTTACTACATGATGGAAAGAAACATAATCTGTGAGTGCTTTTTCCTGTGAAGTTAGTCCTGGGTAGTTCCTGCAAATGTAGCATTACTAGGTGCCTCCATTCAGTTGGATGGCTCTTGCTCCATATCTTTCTGACTGTAGCAAGTTCTAGGCAAACCTTGGCAGTGGTCTGAATTTAAGTGAAATCTGCCATTTTGTTAGCTCTGAAATAAGTCACGTAGCAGGAGGAGGAGAAAATCTGTGCAGAGAGTTACCATGCTGGGGGGATCCTTGGCAATAACTCTTTGAGCTAAGCAGTATAGATCATGTTGGCTCCAGGGCTGTCTGGGCAGAATTTGCACAAAACTGTTGCTGTGACTAAGGAGCTACAGCAGATTTCTCTGGTTTCCCTTAAATTCTTGAGTTTTTGCTTTCTACTGGTGTCAGGGTTTGATTCAGCCACTGTCTCTCCGGACAGTCCTTGCCTGCATTCTCCACGAGAAATGCCGTGGTTTTCCTCTGGGTCAGTTTGCTTTCACACCCCCCACACAATTACTATTAGTTGAGAGAAGGTTTATGCAGACAAAAGAGACTGGAATTGGGGAAAATAGTATGAACATTTATTACTAGTAAAATAAAAACTACTAAAGAATTATATCTACAACAATTCTACTGAAGTAAAAGTGCTATGTATTTGCAGAAAATACTTCTCCCCCCTTTTTATCGGTCCAAGGAGAAGCAGTTTCTTTCTCCATTCTCCAAGCTCCAGGTCTCTTCAGTAACACTGTAGCACTCTTGTCGCAGCTGGAACTCTTTCTCTTTTTTCTCTTGCTGTGTTGGCCTCCAGGGCTGGGCCTACCCCCCTCCTGGGCTAAAACTGGAGGCTGGGGGTTGATCAGGCCCTGAAGGTTTTTTTTGCCATGGACTTGCAAGGGGACACTTGCCTACCATGGATCTTCACCATAGGGTTACAAGGGATAATGGCTTATGAGTCCACCCCTGTTTTCCTGTGGAGGTCCCTTCCCATGGGAGAACTGTCCTTGATAGACCTCTCCAACATGGGTCTAGCACGGATCCCACACATGGATCCCAACATCCCTACCCGAGCTGTTTTTTGCTCCAGCATAGGTTCTCTCAGGGTCACAAATCTCCAGCACCAGCAGCATGGATCTCTCACTCGGATCCCAAGCTTACCTGAGTCATCTGCTCCGGTGTAAGCCTCGTCCCTTCAGAGTCATAAATCTTCAACAGCACTCTGTCTTATCTCAGTCCTTTTCATGAAGTCTCGGCTTCCTCATGCAAATTACTCTAGTGTAGGCTCCTCCATGAGCAACATGGGGTCTCCTCACCCCAACAAACTTCTACAGGTGGCAGGAATTATTTTTTTTAGTCTTTTCCCTGCTGAAGGGAGAGAGCGAAAGCGGGGAGAGACAGGCCCCCTTCGCACTTTTCTTCTCTCTCCTCCGGCTGCCAGCTTTGACCTTGGTGGTCCCTTGTCTCTTTGCCAGAATTCTTCTGTTGTGGTTTCTGTCCAAATAGTCAGTCCTCTATAAAGTTGTTTTTCTTCACTCTCTTACAAGAGAGAAGGGGGGCTTCAGTGCTACACCTGCCCCTGGCCCAGGCCAGGGGAGGAGAGGCCCTCGGCCCACCTTAGGGCCAGCCGCCGCTCTTACGTGGCTGCTAATTTCAACCGCGCAACCAACCTTCTCTTTCGTTTTCTTAGATATGTAATTATCAAAGGCGTTACTGAGAGTTTTGATTGGCTTCTTGTCCGGAAATCCTCCTGGACAAAACCATTCTCCGCCCCAGGGGCTGGCTGGCTGGGCAAAACCATGACAACTGGGCATAGCATAAAGGAATGAAACCAGAAACTGGGAAAAAAAATGTGTCCCCTCTGTTGTTAAGAAACTGGTACCAACAGAAAACTTCCCTTTCCAACATCAGCAAGTTCAAGAGTGACTGCTCCACTTCCAGCCTCCCTGGCCCTCTCACCTCAGAAGTTGTTGGAGACAGCATTTGTTCACTGTGATTCCCGCTTGCAACCTTATTTTCAGTTGTCTGGAACACTAGAGCATGGTGAAAGATGACTTGTGTTTCCTTTTCAGAAGATGGCTTCATCTTTGGTACTGCAGAAAGAGCCTTTCTTTCTTGCAGATTGCTGAAAAATGTTTTTTGTTGAAATGTCAGTAAATCTACTTTCACACATTTGCCTAAGTGCTTCACTGTTGGACATTTCACAGTTGTGGGACCTGTAAAACCCTAAACAAAAACTAACCTATTCTGGTGTTTTTAAAAGATTAAAGCAAACAAGCAAGCTGATATTTTACTACCCTCTTTCCCTTCTGCGTTTAAATTGCCATTTGTCCTAATTAATCTTGTGTGGCTCCTCAGTTAAGCAATACAGTTTTTCAGTGTATGTATGTATGTACATGTAAATTAAAAAGAGGCCAGATTATTTTCCGAGCAGATTTTTCCGTGGTCCTCTGTATCGCAATTGCTGCCCAGGGTTCTGCAAAGCTGCACGTGTGCTTCTCATGCAGAAAACAGAGCAAACATAACGTAACTAACCCATATTGACTACCAGATGCCTCAAAGTGTTCAGGACTTGTAGTAAACTACTGTTTTCTTTGGTCTGTCTCCCCTCTGCCTTCTGATGCTTTTCCCTTTGATGCCCTGTGACCTCGCTGCAAATGCGATGCCTTCTGCTCAGTGCTCATGGACAGATGGACGATGGTGCCAGCGAGGGATCTCAGGAGTCAGTCCACTAGACTCTCGCTTGTCATTTCTCAGAAGAACGATTACTGCTTAGCTAAAGCTAATGGCTTCTGACAAGTGGTTAACTAGACTTAAAGAAATACTGTCTCTCTGAAATCAGAACCTTCTGATAGATATTTAAAACTTCACTTCTCTGCCAGATGCAAGGGTTAGTAACCATGCTTTGCCAGCTGATCACATCTCATAATTACAATTACTATCCTAGCCCAGGGAAAAGCTCAGTTCATTTGTCCAAGTATTGATTAACTGGTGCAGTCAAGATTACTTTACTTCACAGAGGAGGGATAACTATTAATAGTGTTACAGTTACAGCCCAGAAAATACAGTGATGAGGGGTTAGATTGGAACTTCAATAGATAAGAAGAGAGGCATTGTTTATATAATCCTGAAAAGCTTACAGCTTCTGTGGTAAAGGAGGCAATTAACCCTAGGGAATCACTGATGACAGGTTCATGTCCTTGCTCTGCGTGAAGGGGGCTCTCCTCCTGGGAGTCCTCAGAGGTCAGTCACCATCTTGGTGGCAAAGCTGAGAAAATCTTTGCCTGAATGACATCTCAGAGCTGATGCATGTGTGGAAAGTGTGAGGAGGCTGTATTTTGTTACTGTGAAATTATAAAATACAGCCATACCTGCGCAAAGGATGGGTGGCATTTTAGTTTATGCTCCCTGTCTGGTCAGGCAGGAGGGGGAAGGGTAGTCCATAGCATGAGGTGGCACCAGGAGATCCTTCTCTCTTCCTTCTCATGTGGATGAAAGAAGTCTTTTTTTTTTTTTTTTTAAACAAAGTTTTTCATGGAGCAATGTGATTTTGCAGAAGAAAGCAGCAACTTAGAGCTCATTACATTTATAGTTCTGGTGCTGGCTTATTCCTAAGAGTGAGCTGCAGCTTTGGTTAGAGTCTAACAGCCTCTTCAAGTCAGCAAAGAATTCTTGTGAAGATTCTCCCTCTGTGGACAAAGATCAGAATAATTTTCTTAGCATTTTGTGTGTCAGAGTCCAAAGTCCAAAGGCCAGGTCACTTTGTGCCAGGTCATACCCTTCACACTGAGGGTGTTGAAAATCTCTTGGTTTCCAGGAGCATCCAGAGACCCACAGATGGAACCTCATTGTCCTGAACTGCTGGAGGTGGTGAAGTAGGATTTTTAGCAAGGACATTTTATTGATGGAAAAATTATTATCTGAAGTCAGTAAGTTCATATGCTCAATCTCTTTGACCTCTTTATCTAGACTTCACCTAATTTCTAGGTTCTGTTCCAAAGTTAGTGTCAAAACACAGTCAGTGTTCATCGATCACATAGCACAAACGTGACTGTTCCTACTGAATAGCAATTGCCTATGGGCAGTGTGTCTGTGCTTGTATTCCCTCATACAGCCCACTCTTCCACACAGGTTGGTATTTTTAAATGTAAATTCATGCTAATCTCAGTCTCTATACATGTGGGCGTATTTCACCCATCTGATAAGGATCAAGGGACTTACCCCTTGCTACATACTTTATATTCAAACAACATGGGGTTAATTTGATGCCAGGAGAATAGCTTTTAATTCTCCTTCTCAAGGTATTAAACTACCAGCATTAACTTTCTATGCTCAGCTCTCGAGGTCTACAAGGAAATGGTGTGAGCAAATTTGATAGCAGGTATATTGGCATGTGAATGTAAATCAGGTAGGGAGTTGCAGGCAAAACGAATATCAGGTTAAGATGTGTGGTGATTTTCAAAGGGAAAAATTGAACCAAATTAAATTCAAGCTAATTTTTTTGTTCTCACTGTGTTGATGATTTGGGTGTTTGATCTGTATGCTGTGGGCGGATTGTTCGGAAATAGTAGGTCATGAGTTCTTTTGTTAATGAAAATGTGGAGGGCTCTCATGTCCCACTCTTAAATGTAAAATCTTTTTGCCAGGGTAGCTCTTACCATTAATTTGATTTATTTTTTGTCAGTTTTCCTTTCCTTCCTTCCTCCTTAAAGTCCTCCAAAAGGAGATTTGGATGCATAATCCAGTGGTGTCCTTTTTATTTACAGACTAAATGCTGAGTAGTGAAATGTAGATAAACAATAATCTGCCCAATTCACAAATACTGATTGCATGTCTCCCTTTTGCCGCTGCTTTCAGCATTACAAAAGCTTTGTTAGATTTTATGGGGTACTTATAGAAGTCAGGAGATTTCAGGGAATTCTACCTTTCTGTTTAAGCTGAGGGAAAGTATCTCAAAGCTTGGAGCCCTTTTCAGCAAAATCATTGCAAGCAGGTCCTGCCCTTTCTTAAATTGGGAAGGTGACAGCTTGAGCGCATTCTCTGAGTGCCACTGTGACAGTCTGATCACCTGGGGAGAGAAGTATCTTGCAGACAGGCAGATCCCAAGCCATTTTGGTAATTATAGGTGAAAACTAACAGCTTGCCACTGCAGATTCCTGAGTGCCCAAGGTGTGTGCTCACAGGAGGAGCCTCCCCAGTACAACTGCTGTATTCAGTGGTTCTGCAGCGGCTCGCGCCAGAAGCTCCCTGAGGAGAGCATCTTGTAAATAGAATAATTGGGAGATAATACATTACTGGACAGTAGTTTTGCAAGCTCCTGACCAGCTGGAGTAGAGAAACCCCATGCTAGCTAATGGAACTACATGATTGTCGGGTGCTGGCTGGGCAGCTAACCAGGCCTTTCAGTTGCAAACCAAAGTAATTCTCCTTCTATTCAAAGATTGTTTATAATGTTCCTTGATTGATTCTCCCAATAAAGTTTTCATCTTCCACCAGCCTAATCCTGCCTATTCTCCAGTTTTCATGAGGCAATGAAGTACCAATCTCATTAAGGAACAAAGAAGCACTTACTGTCACCTTAATGTCACCAGCACTGACATCAGGCTGTCAATTTTCTGTCCATTTAGGAGCTAATTAATGTGGCAGAATAGCTGTTTCTTCCACAGGTTTTTTCCTGAACTTAGGCATCAGTGTCAAAACAGAGGGTGTGAAAGTGTAGTTTAGATGAAGTGTAGACACCTAAGTCGAAAGGCATGAAAAGTGCTACCTGCTTTCCGATTTAAACTCTAAAGGTATTTGAATTCCGTAAGGACCTCAAGGCTCGACTGTGGCATTTCCTAGTGCCTAAATCTTGGGAAGAACCCAGAAGTGCCATTATTAGGACTAGAAAACTGCCTAAGTTCAAATGGGATTTCCATTCAGGCATGACCCTTAGCAAGTCTCCTGGAAGTCATGAACAAGTTGATTTGAACCAGGACTAATTTCACAAAATTAGGAATGTGTGATGTTTCCCTTTTAAAACTCAGGCAACTCCAAAATACAGGAACCATTTGGAAGCAGAATTGACCCAAGGCCTAAGAGGTTTTTCTGCCTGTAAAAAGAGAGCCCAACATTGCTCATCAACTGGACATCCCAGCCACCAATGCATGGTCCATCTCTGCCAAGATCTTGGGCTCTGTGCATTGAGAACTGGAGGGAGCGAAATGAAGCCTGGTGTTAGGACATAGTCACTTGAGTTTTACTTCTTCTCCTTTAGCTTAGCTATCACTGTTTAGAGTGAGTATTTCCTCCTAGAGGTACAGTGGGAATTTGAATTAGCATAAAAAGTCTTTCCCTGATTAAAAAATTAAAGAATTCTGGATGTTGTTTTAACTGCAATGTGTCCAAGGCTCAGCTATTTGACATGACTGCATCATAGAGTACCAAACCTAAGCCTCTGTTAAAACAAGCAAATTTCTGTTTTGTTTGCCAAGAGAATCTTCCTTCCCACAGTCTAATTAATGTTTGTCTGAGTCTTCAGACAGCCTTATCAGAAAAGGGTGACCCTTTCCACCTGATTCATCTCAGAGAAGTACCAACCTCACACTCCTTAGTTTCACTCAATGTCAACGTGTGCCACTTATATTGCTGAATGTTTTATCTGAAGGTTTGGAAGGGCATGCTAGGATATGCAGGGTTGGAAGAGCACAAGAAAGAGGAGTAATGACATAGCAAGGAAGAAAGCATCAGCTGTCCTCTGCATGTAGTTGTTGGATTGAGCCTCTCTGGTGACGGCAGAACAAACAGGAGCTGGAGCTCTGACCAGCTCACCAGTCACAACCTCTCTTGTGGGCAGCCCCTTCACATCTTGTACTGCTGCCAAAGGTAGAAATCTTGCCCCAACACCAGCTGAGATTGTCCCTCCTGCAAAGGGGGCTGTTTGCCTCTTGTCCTTCTGCTTTGTCCCACTCTTTCTGGTGTAATCTGAGCCATCACAGACACCCGTGTGAGTACCTGTATTGTGAACACCCTGAGTGCCGTTAACCAGAGATATTGGCATTGGTACTGACAACCCAGCAGCTCCACGAAGGCCCAAGTTTTCTGTCTTCCCTGTATCCAAAGAGCAGTCTGCTTTTGGCCATGTTTGCACCACAGTGGCTCCTTTCCTGTCAAGTGCTTCCACCTCTCCTTCCCTACTTTCTTTGTTTTCCCTCACCTTTCCTCAGAGGGTTTTCAGTACTGCAGTCAGACACTCTTCTCCATGTCACTTGAATGGGACTCTGTTTTTAGTTTCCATTTTTTTCTAAGCTGTTTTCTTTATCTATACTCAGAATTACAAAAGTGGCCACTTCAGGTAGCTATGACTTCTGAAACACCTGTTGCTTCTGGTGGGAATACTGTCGCTTTGTGTGCTCCAGCTTTGGTGCTTTTGTTCTGGATGCATGAACGAGGAAAGTTCAAGGCTATGCTGCAAAATGTTTGTCTTTCTTCTTTTAAAGCTAACAACCAAACTCCACGATTTTTTTCTGCCTCTCTTTCTGTGCTGTAGCTTTTTCACACCTCTCCACTTAAGAACCCCTTCAGAGGCACTAAAAGGAGTCCTTATTTCTTTAGAGAAGAGATAGTTAAAAAGGCACAGGACTGTGAGGGGAAGATGGGGATATGGGAGCTGAGCAAGGCTGAGTCAAGACAGAGGCAAAAGCAGTCGACTGAAGTCAAGGAGAGGTAAGAGCCTGAAGGGATAGGCGAGGGAGGGCTGTTGGAGCCTGTCCTTCGTCAACTGAATAAACAACCCACATGGCAATAGCAATAAATAATTTTATGAGGCGCTAGATAAGCTTTTAAGGGAAAAATGTTAGGGGGTGTAACTGCAAATTGAGGAGGAAAGCAGCTGAGATGGGTTTCCTTGTTGCCGTCTGTCCTCTATTTGGCAGCAGTTCATTTGTGAAAAAAGCGGTCAAGAGTAGTTTATGATGCTAAGACATTTCAATGACTTGCACTCAGTGAAAATCAGTGATATTTCTCCTTTAGGTTTTGCTGCTTGCAGTTGAAAGCATTTCCCTGCCTGAAATACTATTTTGTTAAACCTGGCAATGAGTAAAATCACAAGTTCCTTAACAAAATCCTCTGGGCTTGAAAGGGGATGTGTTCATTACCCTTGTAATTAGCAGGAAAACATCATCTTCACAGGGCACTCAGTCCCCTCTGATTCTCCTCCTCACAGCTCCCTAATCACCAGGTGCCGTTCAGATTGTAGATTGTTGCTATTTAATACATATTGTAGAAAACTCTGATTATGTTTCAGTGTGAAACACTTCGAGAGCTGGGCCATAAATATTTCCATCAACTTGTGTCTCTTCCACCCCCAGGACTCACTTTCTGCAATACAGCTAATCCCTCAAAATGCAGTTTTGGTTCTGGTTTTTGTGGAGCTGATCTTTATGTGAAGGAAGTGTTACCTTGGGAACAAGGTTAAGTGATAGGCTTATGGACCTACTCTCTTAATTCCCCTTTATTTTATGATGGAAATTTAAGATGTTGTGAATGCTTCATCATAACATATGCCAGCAGAAACATGCCAAAAATAGCAATCTGAAGCAGCACACGGTATGTAACGCTTGCATACTTCTCCGAGAGTTAGAGAGATTATTGAAACAACACATGTCAGATGCTATTACTGTCATATTGTTGGGGCCATCTGTTAGAGGCCAAGATCAAGACCTGCTGCTTTCCCAGGAACAGCAGCTCCGCAAAGGACTGTGGCAAATTAAACCAGATCTGCTCAGGCCTGGGGAGTTCATGTAAGGGGTTTCTTGTTATGTTTCAAGATTTCATCAGGGATAAACCCAACAGTATATTTTGGATGTTGCTCCAGGGGAAGTCTGAGGAAAAGCTTTTCAATTCTTTTTGTTTGTTTATTTGCTGTGTGTGGGGGTTTTTTTGGGGTTTTTTTTTGAGACACTGAATAGCAGGTCCAAGATAAGGACTGAATTGTCAGGATGGGATGTGTACATTTGCACTCACAGCTGTGCTTCTTGGAAAACATGTTCATAAATAAAGTTCATACAAATGTGCACATGAAATTATTTGCAGTTAGTGAAGAATAATTTGACAGCAACCTGGAGTTGTATATGACTGCTGATTAATGCAGTTGACTACATGGACACAAATTTTCAAAGCAACACAAAGACTTTTGAGGTTCCATATGGAATTAATTCGGATGCCAATTTCTCCTAGTGCTCTTCAAAATCTCAGCTAGAACACCTATAAATTTGTTTACTAGATATAAGATCAAGTTCTGTTTGGATCCACAGGGAATTTTGGTACTGGCAGCAGTAGGCTGGATTTCACACATACACTTAATGTGTCAAAGTAGCTACTCACACATACATATATCTATTCATATAGATATGCCTTTTCAATAGTATTAACATAATGGCACAGCTTTTAGTTCCACTTCATTCATAGAATTTACTTAATGGGCATATGTTTTACTGGCATGTTCCTTAACAGTTTTAAACAATGTCCTTGCTGACACCAGAACACTAAAGAATTAAATGTATTGATGTGGAAGATTGAAAGTCTCTGCTATGAAGACAGACGTGGTTCAAATGCCATGGAGTGGGAGTAATTTTCAAATGTAGGAAAATGATATCATAGATCTGGAATATTTTTGTGGAGGTTTTGTTTTGCTGCATTTTGGTGAAAGACTTGGACCCAGCTCCTACCCATTCTACACTTTTCACTCGGTAGAGCCACAAAGAGCCTCCAAAGCTTTGCTTCAACTCTGCTGCAGAAAGAAATCCTGATTTGAAATCTCAGGCTGTGCTACAGCACATGGATACCTTTCCAACAGACTCAGGATGCACAGGTTCATAGTGAGAGCTCCTGGAGGAACCCAGCACAACAGGGTGCAATAGCAGGAGAGACCTTCCCAGAGTGGAGGAGGCTCAAATCTAGTACTGAAATAAGAAGAGAGCAGTGGGGGCATCCCTGTTAATCTGCAGTGCAGGAGGGAGATGCATGTGGAAGAGGGAGGACTGCTGGGGATCCACTGCTGGCAGCACCTTGTCCTTCTGCCAGCTATTTTCATGTTTTATGCAATGACTGCTTCATGTAAAACCTGTGGATGGTCCTGAGATTTGGGGTGGGATCCAAGTCCCCGTTTCCAGGAGAGCACTCTCACTGGCAGGGCAGAGACTTGAATTTTATTAACTGTACCTTCAGGGCCTGGGTAGGGAGCTTTTGCTTGTGGAGGTCATACTCTGGGGAGAGGACAATAACATTATGCTCACAGCAATTTTGTAATCTACCGCTGTTCTGTCCTCTGGGTCTATTGCAGAAAACTGGTGTCAGAAAGATGCTGCTGCAGCTGTTGCCAACGAGGAGTAATGATCCCAACTGCAGCATCCTCCGTACACATATCACTGTCTGGGGACGTTAGCAGTACAAGCTGATTATGCAGTGCAGAAGTATCTAACAACCTTCTATTTATTTACTTGCAGGAGAAATTTCCCAAGTAGATCTCTATCAGTCCTCACAGCCATTTTTACTCATTGCTTTCTTTAATGAGAAGTGTTTAAAATACATTTTTGGAAGCCTTGTTTGATTGAAATTCATTGTGTTCAGATTAATTCAGATGAGTTGGAAAACTCTTGATTCCTTGGAGGAGGGTATCAAGGTGGAATTGAAAGATGGTCTAGCAGTTTTGGAGCCAAGCAAAGGGCATGTTTTCAAACCACAGGTACTGTGGAGATATTTGTTATCCTTGAGAAGCGCTAGCCTAAAAGAGAAGCTTCCAGAATAAGAAATAATTTCCCTCCCTGTCTGGGTTTGATCATAGTGTTATTTGGGGTAGAAGCAATTTTCTGATTTTGAAATCTGTGCCAAGTGACAAGCTCCCAGGACAGGGCATTTCAGCTGAGACCGGTGTTCCTGTCACTTTTACTGCTGCTTCCAGCACAAATGGGCAGCGATGCCAATTTCCATGTGCAGCTGCCAGTGTCTGCCACGAAGAGGTACTCTGAGGGAGGCCACCAGCAGACTGTCTCCAGCTGAGGGACCACACAGCTTTCAGCATCTCCAGTCTGGACCAGGTGTGCCAGTAGTCAGGATGACTGATCTCAGAGGACTGTCTTGGATTAAGCAAAAACTTGAGGTGCATTGACTGGCACATTTTAGGTATTTTTTGACTAATATTTGTTCAAACAATTCTGAAGCTCCTCTCAAGATTTCATACAATCTAAAAGCTCACGTATCATCTTTGCTGGCACAGTGTATTCTCCAATTTCATTTAATGTCCAGCCTCCACGTGACCAGAAAAGCTCTCAAAAATTGGTCCACTTTTAAGATCGTGAAAAGAACAGTCAATTCTTCAACAATCTATATATTTCATAGTATGTGGTAATAGAAAACTTTCATAAGCAAACCCTAAAGCATCACAAAACTCTGCTTTCCCTTGAATGAATTCCAACGCAAAAACTGCCTGCCTGTGGTCTGCAGGACTTCAAACACAAAGTGTGTTAACATGAATACCATGACCAATCTCAGCCATAATGACACAGAGAGAGACTATTGCTGACACTAAGTAATTCCATGCTGCAAGAAGTTTGTTCAGTGCCAGCAGAAAAAGAGGCAGCTCCACTGTAGAGGCTATCCAATTTGTGTAATTTTTCAGGAAATGCTGTAAAAATATTTTTCTTCATGAACCTGTGCTTGAGCTGTGTATCTCTAGGGATAAAATATTTTTGTTCTTCATGGCACTTTTTTTTTGGTGTTTCATGATGTGACAGGTTTCAAATATTTGGTGGTTGAAAGATTAAAATGCATAGTGTAAAGGTGGCAGGAGGATAATATATTTGTTTGCTGTTTTCTTGCTTGAGTTTCCTTAAATATGAAGAGGGCAGAAGAATTCAACTAAACCAAACAAAAATGTGTTTTTTTTCAATATTGAGGAAATACAGACTTACTTGTTTACACTGGGAATATTCTTTAATTAAGGCAACCCTTGGAGTAATAGTATATATGAGGGAGGCTGAGGCTGGAGCTATTTCTCCTAGGAGAATTGTGAATTAATATGTGTTCCTCTCTTTTCCTCTAATTTCTTTCTGCTTGTAGGAAAAATTATATCCACATTGTAGCTTCAGTCCATGTCATTTAATATCCTAGACTGGTCCCCCCTTGGGATGTAGGGGAAGTGGGAAAAAGGAGTATATTTAGAAAAGGAGATAGTTTGTAGAGAATTCAATAGCATTTTGATTAAAACAAGACCCCTGAAATGCAATGGATTCAATTGAGATTATTTAAATAATGTTCTCTAGCAATTCTGCACTGCTTTTGCTGCCCCCTATGGTTTCTGGGTTCAGAGATGGAAAAACTGCAGTTTGCCTTACCAAGCCACAGTGTTGTAAGAAATGAAGAGTGCCAAATAGCCTGTCTCTGCTGATGGCTGCCAGTGGGTCCTCTGGGAGAAAGTAAGAGAAACTGAGCAAACCCCTAGGGAGCCTTGCCAGCACCCAGCACTGGGTGGCCCAGCTGGTGGCCCAGCTCCCGGTGCTCTGCCTCTGTAGCAGGGAACACCTTTCCTCCCTGGGAAGCTGATCTGGAGGTACACTCTGGCCTCTTGGGTCCCTGTTCCTCACCAGCTCCCCTTTCCTCTGCCAAAGCAGTGACCCTACCCAGGAGCTCTTTATGCCTTTGGAAATGTGCTGCTGTGCTTCCCCCTTGGAGGGCAGCACCTAGGGAGGAGGCAGATATTGAGCCCCTTTTTTTGGTCTAAATGTTACCTAGTTTAGTTCAGAAGAGGTCATTGCCTTCTGCTATGCCAAACACCTGTTCCTAGAAAGCACACAGTCACAAAGCCATCTAACAGACTTCTCACATCACTGGGTGTAAACCATGTATTCATTTTATCTGCTTTTTCCCCTGGGGAAGTGGTCCAAAGCCTGAAGTGTCATTAGGAAAAGCTGGAGGAATACTGACAGTTCTTGTTTTGCAAATTGTCAAATGAACCCATTTCCCACTGTTGCTGGTAATGTCTTTCATTATGCCTTTAATGAAATTGTATTGACATATTTATGGTCTAATAAAAGGAAAAAAAAGTTACCCTGGAAAAGCAGTTTTCAGAGGCTGAAATGTTTTAATAATGGTTTCATAAATTATTTTCATTTTTTTTTAGTCATAAACATTGGCAAAAAGGACATCATATTATTCAAAACTGCTAATGAAATGATCTCTGGACTGTGCCGTTTAAATCCTCTAAGATATATTTTTTTCCTACCTCTCCTTTATATTCAATGTCCTTTATTTTTGACATCAATGGGGAGCTGGCTACAATATGTTGTATCTTCTTCCCACACAGACCATTTATCCGCTAATATATTTTTCTATTCTCTTATCACTGGGAAAACAGCACTTTTTGACATACCATTTTATGATTTATACTTTAAAATACCCACCTGATCCAGTTTTATTATGTCCTCAGTTGTTGAATTCAGCAGGAGTTAAAGTAGGGACTTTAGCATCTGTTTTGAAATTGTTAGGGATTAGCCAGAAAATTTTGTGATGATTCTGATGAGCATCTGTCACTTTTTTTGTGGGGCAGTGGTGAGAGCTTCCAGATAGACTGTCATGTCTGGTGGATCTAGATCTGGACTCTTCCTAAACCTGTGATCCAATCTGTTAATTGTACTCATTTGTATGACTGCAGTTCTGGTTTCAGTAGTAGATGATGTATAATCTTTTTCAGTATTTTTTTCTTTTGTAAACTCATACAACGAGTCTGACTGAGAGCTATGTATTTTCACTTCACTTATATGAATCAGCCAATTGCTGAATCCAGCTCAATTAACATCTGAATTGGCTTTTATGGAAAAAAAACAACAAAAAAAGACTATTGGTTCTATCCCAGAGGTCACAGCAGACTAAGAAAATAAAGGTCATATTGTATCTTGAATTCAGGATGTACAGATGTTATAAAAAGATAAAATCTGAAACCCAGAAGGGAAAGGAAGATGTATTTGCAGCTGTACTATGTATATGTAAATGGTAACACATGATTTACTGGTATTATCTTTTTTTTTTAACAAAGAAATGTCGTAAAAACAGGCAAACAGAAAAAAAACCAAAATGGACCAATGAATATCAATACATACTCAATCTCGCTTAAATATGCAACTGGGGGAATATATGCTAGTTTCTTAGGACATGGCCAGTAAATATATGGAGCCTTAGTGGCAACTCTGGCTTTTTGGAACATTAGTTCCTATATCACAGATGAAAATAAGGATATAAACATCAAAAATAAAGAAGAGAAACGATACCTATACCCATGAGATCTCTGTGTAATCCAAATCAGTTGCCTGCAAGAGAGTTAGAAAATACTTTATGCATTCAGGGAATACAGCTTTCCATCAGAGAAATAAAATAGATATATCTAGAAGGTATCAGCATTGGTCTCATATTTCCTTTCTTTGGGTTTTACTCTGATGTGATTTCATAGTAGCCATACTTTTCCCTTTGAAGCTCACCATCCTTAGCTCAGATGCAGGGACAAGGAACATTTTGGAGGCAGAACTCTTGGCACAATTTTTGCTCATGTTGTAATTTCATCCTGTTTCACGTTTCTGTCTCCTTCTCTGCCTGCTGTGACTTCTGGCTTGAGCTTGGGCTGAGCATCTCCAGAGTTCACCATGTTTGAGACATGTCAAGTGCTGAGCTAATGTATAATTTCATCCTCTGTGGGGTGGTGGTGGTGGACATGTTGGCACAGAGTACAAGGAGTTTGACCCAATTTTTTTAGCAAAGATGTTTGTGATGGTTTTCAAAGTTTTATGAAGGGGTTGTCATTTAAAGCTGTTTGTGGCTCTTACAGATGTATTTGTCTGTCTGCCTGTTTGTTCAGGCACATTTGTTCTATGTGCCTGTTTTCTGTCTGCCTGTTTATTATCAGCAAAGTTCAGGAGTGGGGCTGCAATGGCTGAAAATGCCGGCCTGTTTGTTCTCCTGATTCATAAAAGAGGAATTGTACTGTGAGGGAGTTTGGAAAAGAAAGGTAACAGTGCAAGAAAGCCAAATTTGAATCCATGCCCAACTCTATAAACTTCACCTTTATTCTTCATTATCCACTGCAAAAGGTGAAGTGTCTTTGTGTTTGTTAAATTGCTGGCCTCAGTCTCACAACTGCCATTCAGGATCTGAAGCCGTGACATTGCAGCTCTCTGTGAAGCTGAGTTCAAAACACCCTCACTCTGGCTTAGAAAACAAACAAAAGGCTTGGGTCAGCTAATGGCAACATATGGAACAAGAATTTAACTGGTTGCCTGAGGATAAAGGGATTTGTATTTGCTTATTGATCCCAGGGGCCAATCTCATGGTGATGGCTAAACTTTTCTGTGGATCTGAAATGATGTAGCTAATGGAGCTGGACCTCATACCTCTGACCTTTCCTGCTCCTCCTTGTCAGACTGGACTGGGTATTCTCCAAACTGCATTTGGTGCTGCCTTTGCCAAAATCCACGAGCCTGTGCTTATTTTATCAATCTGTTTATAAGTGCTCCTGCTTTAGACCCCTCTACTTACATTTACAGCCCTGACATTACAAATGTGAGTTCTCAAATAACAAATTTGTTTCCCTGTAGACTTAGTATGCTGTGGCATCTGTAAATATCTGCTCTCCCCTGTGAGTCCAGAATAACACTGTAACATGTACAGGTCAGCTCAGGGCAGGAATCACCAAAACTGCCTACATTAGGAGTTCTCTCCTGGTTTTGTTTTTGTTTTTGTGGAACCTGTATTCTTTTCTAAAGGAATGCCTGCTCCTCATAACTCCTCTAAAAATCTCCCTGAGGTTTTCTATGTGATAAGTTGTCTCTAAAATAATTTCATGAGTAAATTTGGTAGAGTATTTCAGACATGTTCCTGCAGAAAGAGTAGGACCATTCCAGGAAGGGGGTTGCCTGGATCTGTTGTCTAATAATGCTTTATCTATGATAGAATTTAGCATAGCTATGACAGGATGAATAAATTGTTCTCAGTCACCTACCAGTGGAAATTTCTCTTCACAGCATCACTTTAAAAAGGAAGCAGTTCCCCTAAAATGTTAAATTGATGTTCCAGCTGAGAAAAATAACAGTAACTTTTGAAAGAGAATTTGATTTTTATACTCTTCTGGTTTACTAGCTGGCAGCCTTAGGTATCTGCAAGTATATCCTGAATACATAATCAGCCTAAGCTGAAACCAGCACAAGTTTTACATCTCTCTTGTAAATACAGTTCCTACAAAGGGTGCTTGCACTAGAGCAATACATAGAAGCACTGCACAAACTTACAAAGTGCTCTGAAACCCTTTAAAGGGTAGTGCTTTTGAGTAAATGACATTCTCCAGTTTTGTGATGTTGTGGATAAATGCCTCATTTACTAACTGTGAGGGAACCACAAAGATCTGTTGTTGTAAAAGTTTGATTTTCCATTTTTTGGGACTGGAAAATAGAATAGAGATTTGCCCCAGCCTTGTGGCATAATTGACAAATCATTAATTTCATTGACTCTCACCCTAGTGAAATTTATCAAACGTAAGTCCATTTGTATTAGCAAAACGGGTTACACACCATGGTGAGGAAATCCCTCTTCTCATGCTCTTGCTTTTATACTTTCACCTTTATTTATTTATTCTTTTTAAAGCGCTGTTACATACTGTTGTGGGCTTAGAAGCTTCAGACAAAGATCATCAGGGAGATCCTTCTGTTGAGTCAGGAGGTGCAGAAAGGACCCCCCGTGCTTTCTGAACTCCTTCTCAGAGAGAAGTCTAGGTGCAGCTGGATCCAGTCCTAGTCCTAGATGTGATCAATGGTTTGTGTCTAATGGATTATATAGATGTAACTGAGCCTTTGCAGGACTTTGTCTTGCAGGATTAAGGATGGCAAACCAATACATTATTTAAATTGATGATAATAATGATTAGACTAAAGGACTTTAATCTGAATCAGTTCATAGACAGTATAGATATTTACAATTACAATACAGTAAACTATTTATTAGATCAATAATTTCAAAGCTAGTAAAATAATTAGTAAGTAGGGATTGATGTTACTCTGTACCAATGACTCTGGCTGAATATCTTTCACTCAGCCTCCAGGTGTAACCTTGAGGGGTGTTCCTACAGGGATTCTAGAAATCCCTGCCATTAAAAAGTGGGATGTGCTTTCTGTAGTATAAAGTGATTGACTGTCAGTCATACGTTTCTAGCCTAGCTGCGTCAGCTCAGCAGCCTTCATCTCAGCAGCTTTAGATAAGTTATCAGTACTATCTCTTGTTGGTTCCTTTATCAGGAACTTTTTCTGCCACATCCTCTCCAGTGACAGTTTCTGTCAGGAAACGTTGTTTTTCACATTCTCAGAGTGTTTAACTTGGGGATTGTCAAGTTAGGCTGGTCTCAGCCCTCTTCAACAACAAAAGCAGTTACGACCTCCCTTCTCCATCCATTGATGCAAATAGGGTAAAGTTTGAGCTGTTTCACTCCCACTTGGGCAGAGCAGCCTGCTACACATACCTTGTAAAGAACCTAGAGGAGTAAATAGTGAAGCCTTCTGCTTGGTCTTGTCCATTGAACTCAATGCACTTTATGTCAAAATTGCAAATACATCAAGTGCTAAATGAATGTTTGCCAGTGTTCAGATGGATTTGGGAGAAGCAAGGGACTGCATGCAGCAGGCAGACCCACCTCACTTCCATCTCCCACCCCCCAGCCTGCAAACTTCAGTGACGAAAAGAGCTTTTGAAGGGTGTCTGACTAGGAATAAATTTTCTTTTTTCTTGGTTTAAAGAAGAAAACACTTTCCCCACCCCAGCAGGTTTTTGGCCCTGGCTGGTCTGTGTCAACACAGCTGGAGCTGGAGTGGTGGTGATGTACACCACTGGTGATGCTGGCAGGGGGATGCTGCTGTGGGGGTGTGCTGTGCTTCCACTGCAGCTCAGCCTCTGGATGCCATGGAGGCACACAAAAAGAGGAGGGTTAAGAGAGATCCTGATTAAAGTTCCATTTACTGATGCTCCTCACCAATTTATATCCAAGTGCTAGTTTGCTAATTAATGACTGCTCATGAAGTGCCATGTGTCAGCAATGAATCACTTATTTTTGTTGCACTGCAGTAGTATACTGCTAATGAGCAAGGACAACTCATACAATTAAAGTCTAAAATAGCCCTGTCAGTAGGACACAATCAAGTGTTTATATCTTGCTGCAGAGGGTGGACCAGAGTATATCACTTTCCTAGTGATGTCTTTGCTAGTTTTACAAGAAAAAAAGATGGAGAGTTGAAAAAATTTGGGGTAGTAAATATTTTTTCAACTGTAGTAGTACAAGGAATTGACTTTAATTTTAAAAGAACTAGAATTCTGCCAGTTACCTGTATCTGGCATAATCTTAAAATAAGGCTGTCTTAATTATTGCCTCTAATGGGCCTCATCAAGCTCAAAACTAATTAAAAAAAAATAAAAGGGAGAAACAGCCTGGATAAAATGGGGAAGATTAGTGCAAAGTTACAGCAAAATCTGTAGTTTGTTTCTTCACAGCTGCATGTAGGTAGGAAAACTGAGAAATGGGGACAAGCCAGCTGTGAATGTATGTAGGCAGCTGTTCATACTTTAAGCAATACCTTGAAAAACCTGCCACTGAACCAGGAAAAGAGCAAATAACATTTCTCCTGTTTGACCTGGTCAGTGCTAGCACAGCTGAGATGTTCTGTTTTCATTCATGAGAGGTAAGATCAAGTCTCTGAAGAACATTTGGTCCATCCATGCACACTGCATCCCTTTCTCCACAGTGTTATGCATCACAGTCTGAACCACTGATGTAGTCCACTAGTTTTCCTCACAGGAGGGAAAAAAAAAATTGTATGTCTGAGAAAGCAAGTAAAATCTATTAGGCAAGTTCCCCATGTTAGTAGCGACATGCACAAATGACATAAGGCCATATAGGTTTCCTAGATGCAGCAGTAGGAAAACTGCATCCCATTTCCTCTGTCAATGGATAAATCTGTCTCTTCTGGACCCAATTAACCTAATCAGGAGGGAAGGGGTGGGATATATGTAGTCTATATTGAAAAGATAGGACAAAACAGAGGCATTGTAGAAGGCATGGGAAGAAGAATGGACCTTTTATTTTAGTGGTTTGGATACAAAATATTTCAATGTTTAGGATTTTAACTTTGTAGTGAAAAATAGTTCTATGAAAATGACACATTCCTTCCCCCAACAGCCCCTATGATCTCTCCACCACTCCCTTTTACACACACCAATGTGGGAACTTGAGTTTCGATGAAGGAACAAGAGCCTGATCAACAGCTGTGACCACTGCTGATGAAAAAGAGCAATAAAAATGAACATCCATTGTCCTTGGAACAGGTTCTGAATACTTTCTCAGTGTGAGCAGACCTGATCTTGCTCAGCAATAAGAACAGCTAAGGCTCTCCCATTACTGCTAGCATGACAGATCAACATTTGTCCTTGGTGTTGTCTGTAACAAGCACTGGGCAGACCCTTTGTATTGGCCCCATACAGCTGTTTAAAAAAATCCCATGAAACGAGAATCTTTTCTGAAATGATTTCTACAAATTCTCAGGAAGCTTTGTGAGCGTCTGACTCACTCTGGGGTATAAAGCCCTCACTCTGGGGTATAAAGTACAGTGGGATTGCCAGCTCTGTTTTTTCACAGGCTTATTTAAGAAAAATACTCAACTCAGGTTGAGTAGGGAAGACCTTAATCTCCTTATTCTTGAGAACACTGCAGCACTCCCCACCTAAACTTGCTTGAATGTTAAGCTATAAAGGCAGGTGTGCTGCCTGTATCTTATTCCCTTCATGGTCCCGCTGTGATCTCCAATGACATCCTGGCACTGGACAGTTCCCCAGTGATAAATGGGGAACAATTCCTCTTTTCAACATCTGCTCTTCCGCTTCTGTTTAGCTCTTTGAAAGCTGTTTGTTTGCATTGACAAGACTGTGGTGAGATCGTGAGAAAAAACTTTGAATGGAATTAATTTAGATATTTCTGATCTTGAGTTCTCTTTTGGGTAAGTCAAGGTTCTGTATAACTGCAGAGTGGAGGCAGGGATAAAAGTATGAGGCTGTCAGAGCATCTGCAAAATGGACACTTCATGAGTTTAAAAAACATTCACTCTTGTGGAACAGAAGTGTAGTATATGCCATTAACATTAGTGTCATTGAACAGCCTCTAAATTGCAGATTGGTGGGAAAATATTGGTATGAAAACAAGAGAAAATGAAAACTGTAATAAGCTCTCTGCATAAGAAGGGTAATCTACAGTTAAATATAAAGGCTAAACTGAAAAAATATGAAGGATTAGACATATTTCCTATTTTAAGGCTAAGACCGATGCTCTGCCTCCAACCCCCAAAGCTGTGACAAAACTTAATGGTGTGAAGCAGAAACACCATGTCAGATTTCACTCTGCGTTCCTGACTCTGGATGATTTATCAGTTGCAGCCATTCTGTTTGCTATTAATTAAGTACAAAAGTTATTTTACTTTTGTAAAGTTATTATATACAAAAGTTAATAAGTTAGCTTGACTGTACTATGGAGCTTAGTTGAAAGTGAAAACAAAAGGCCTTTATTTCAGCTGCTGTAAATTCAGGTTCCAAATGTATTTCTTTGCATTTGTACACTCATAAAATGAGAATAGGCAGCCTGAATTCTGTACTGTAGGTTCTCCAACACTTGTTGTAAATGTGGTTATAAAAACTGATTACTTCTGAACAAATAACCTGCATGCATTATAACACAGTCAGGAGGATGGATATGATCTGGATGGTATTAAGACAGAATTCTGTCATTTCTTTCCCCCCTGACAGCAGATATGTGGGCTTCACTTTACGCTTTGGTGAACAATGAACTATTGACCACCAAATGATGGGAGAGCGACGTTTGATGTTGAGAAAACTGTACTAGAAGTGCCCTCTGGGAGACAGTGCTCAGCACAAAGGTAGTTCTTGAAGCTGACTGCCAGCCAGGCTCTGTCTGTAGCTCTGACTGCTTCAGAAATGTCAGTAATGTCAGCCAAAATGGGAGGCTTGTGAGAGAGGAAGACAGAGCATCTTGCTGCGGCAATAACAAGTTTGTTGCTAAATGTGAGCTATTACTACCCACAAGCACAGATTTCAGAGAATGCACCCCTAGACACAACTTTCCTGGTGACATGTCCCTGCTCTGCTGGGAACTCAGATTGACACATACCTATGGCAAGGAGCCTTTTTCCCCCTCTGTTACCTTCTGTTTTATTCCTCTTTTCCTTCTACCCAGATAATAATAGAGTATTTTTCCATTTTCTTTTTCTTAATGGCAGGTAGAAAGAATAGAAGATAAACCCCAATAAAGCAGCCCTAGAGTCTCTGGGGAAGTGGATGTCTTTCAATTCAAAATACAATGAAATACAAAATACAACTATGATGGCTGATGTGGCTTTTTATTCTTCAGTCAGATGATTAAAAGGTAAATGCTTCCTTCTTTCAGTGATGTACTTCAGTACAGTGATGGTAAATTGAAGACAAAGATGTGTTTGGGTGATGCAGGGGACCAGACACTATTCAAACATAGGATGGAGAGGATTTTGTTTCTCCAGGAGTCTGAAAGTCCGACCTGTTTGGGAGTTCCTGTATGAGTGGAGATGTGCAGTGTGGGTGAGCTGAGAAGGGATGTCAGGGGCATAAGAGATGGTGGGAGTTGGAAGCCACATGTGGCTGCCAGTCCTTTCGTCTGGGCTGCAAATATACATCTTGTATCTTTTCTTTCCTGTGAGAATCTCAAGGGTTCTGCTGCAACACTGCTCCAGCATAGTGGTACTGCACAAAGGAGAAATCTAGTTTTTATTCAGGATAGAGATTTAAGCATTCCTGTCTACTTCCATTCCTAGTGGTTGTTTGGCACTTTCTTGTGCTGAACTTCTGAAGAGTCCATACAAGGTGCTTTGACTAACCACTCTGCTCCTGAAGCCACCCCCAAAATTTAAATAACCCAGACGATCCTTCAACTCCCAGTTCAGCTCATTAAGAAGTGTGGGTCCCTGGGACCAGCAAACACAGCACGGGATACATTGTATGCAGTGCTATCTTTTGTATGCTGATTTTAACAGCTCTCTGAAAAAGAGGTTCAATTACAGTTTGCCTTGGAAGAGGCTTTCATATGAGCTGCTGAACCCTCCCAAGCGCCATTTACAGGCCAGTGCCTGCCAGGCTTTGATGTTTGCTGGAGAAAGTCCAGCCCATGGACAAGTCACCAGCTCCAACTCCTACTGGAGGGGCCAAGCAGCAGACGTGCCATGAGTGCAAAGGAGCACCTGGGGGCTTCAGAAAGATGGCACGCCACCCAGAGAGGTAATCTTAGTGCCTAAGAGAGTTTTCCAGGGCCAGAATTGTTTGCTTTAATAAAGTAAGAATTTTAGCTGGTTGAAATGAGGATACGTGATGGGGGAAATTTAGTCTTGATGGAATATTCTTATAAACATTTTATTATTACTTTTTGCACTGAAGTGTTCATTGTGTCTCATGAGAACCATCGTTAGACATTTTGACATACTTTTTATTCAATTCAGAAATTAACAGTGTAGTTTTAATGAAGTTCAAATAAACCCAGTATGAATGCTGGGATACAAAACAGTTTTTTTGTTCAAAAATGAAGAAGAAAATCAAGCAAAAGCATATCGGAAGATTACAAAGATAATTTAAAAGAAAATAAAAAGATAATGAATGAGCACAGCTATCATTCCCCTGAATATAATGAAATGTGTTTTATGACATTTGGCTGTAATCACAATTAGCAATACTCAGGGCTATTTGCTTGGCTATGTGTGCAAATCTGAATGTGTGTGTATGAGAAAGTAATAGTGGCTGTACAAATTAATTTCTTGTGAAGAGCTGATTGCTCCACCTGTTATAGTCTGTCTACATCCTATATTCCCATCAAATGTTGCCGATTAGTTCACAGAATGTAATTGAAGAATGAAAATAGAGAGCAAAATGTCTGATTTATAGACTGAAATGGTTATGCCCAGTGATTTTTTTTTTAATGCCGGTTTAAATATTCTGTTATTAAATTGATTAAATAATTAAATGCTGCTATAAACATGTCAGATGGTACTGACATCAATTTTCTACTGCTGAGTGGGACTCTCATTTACTTGCTAATATAGTGAATATTTCTAAAGTTGGTGCTAGTCTTGAACAAGATTTCTAAAGAACACAAAGGAAAGAAGGAAGGGATGCAAATACCCTCTATAAACACTTGTCAGTGAAAAACATAGCATGGGCAGATCATGCTGTTTGTATGTGCCTTATTTATGTTAAATAAAATTTTTCTTTTTTAAGTTGAGCAGAGCTGAAAGAATAACTGGTTCTAAAGGGAAAAGATTATTTCAATGATTCCTTGTTTTCTTTAAAAATACAATCACCAGACCACAAGCTGCATTATTTGTGTGTTTATTCAGTTGTAGAACTGAATCTATATTTGAGAAAGCATGAAAAGTTAAGACAAGAAATCCCTAAATCGAAACAAAGCCACTTGCTGCAAATCAAAATGTTAGTAAAGCAGATAAAGTAGAAACTGGTTTTGGGAAAATATATAAGCTGATAAAATCCATGCGGACCTATGGGAAATTAGCATAGCAAACTATTATAAATATTGTCAGCTACAGCAAGAGTAAAGGAGATCTGGCCATCTCACTCCCCAGTTAGAGCTGAGGCTCTGCAGGTTTGGAGCATCTTAGCTGACTGCCTTTCTTCATATCTGGTGGCAGCTGAACTGTATTTGTATTCAACCCTTTATTCTTTGTTTGCCCTGAACTTGCTTGGAGTCTATTTAAGCTGTGCTAATGGCTGTAGTCTAATTTAATGAATAATCTCCTGGAGGTCCACAGTCGTTGTCTGGGTTTACAAATTTTTTAAGGAAGAAAAAAAACCTGTACCTGCCTTTTTGATGGTATTCTGACTTTGACATGTTATTTGGCCCACTCACTATTCTCCACCAATATGCAGAGAAGAGGGGATAGCAGTGTGTGTATCATGCTGTGCTGCCTTTGGCTGGGGCAGAGTTAATTTTCTTCACAATGACTAGTATGGGGCTGTGTTTTGGATTTGTGCTGAACACTGTGATGATAATACAGAGATGTTTTTGTTATTGCTGAGCAGTGCTTACACAGAGCCAGGGCCTCTTCTGCTTTCTGTACTGCCACACTGGCAAGGAAACTGGGGTTGTGTGGGAAGCTGGGAGGAGACACAGCCAGAACAGGTGACCCCAACTGACCAAAGAGATATTCCAGACCATATGACATCATGCTCAGTATATAAAACAGGGGGAAGAAGGAGGAAGGGAGGGACTTCTGGAGTGATGGCATTTGTCTTGCCAACTAACCTTTACATCTGATGGGGCCCTGCTCTCCTGGAGATGGCTGAACACCTACTTGCGCAGGTTTGCCTTACAGCAAAGTAAGCCTCTCATTTTTAAACATTTACCTGGACTCCACATTCCAAGAGTCCCAATCTACATCAATCCCCTGACACAATACCTACTTCCATTTTCTCATCTTTTTTCTTGTTCCCTGAGTATTTCACTTAAGTATTCAATAACTTATAACTTGCCTGTGCAGGCAAGTATTCCTGATGCTGCAGTGATGGCCAGATGCCGGGACACCTCCCTGCTTGTTGTCAGATGCAAAGCAGAGGCCTTTTTGCAACTTTTCATTAATCATTAATTGTTGGACTCAGGTTTAAAGACTGGAAACTGTTTAATGTGCCTCAGGTTCCCTTTTCAGAGCAGTTTTGAGCTGAGTGAGTGCACACAGTCACTATTCTCTGAATATGTATCAGAATAGATTGTATTAAAGTTCTTTTTTCAGTTGCTGGTGAAGAGATTCATTAAGAACTTATGTGCCATGAGAAACTTGGGAATTTGACTGATTGAGTGTGAAAGCATGTACTCCAGTTGAAAGGATGATAAAGGAGATAAAATTGGCATTGTGGTTTTGAGGAGAAGGTTCCTCCAGATTTATTTAGGAGAACAAGTTAAATAATATTGGGAACAAAAGCAGAAAGCTTATGAAAATAACAGGTTAAATAATGAAAAATAAAATTATTTTTCAGCAGTAAAGAAACTGGAGAAAGCCATTAGATCTCAGTGACAAGTCAGTGATGATCACTACAGAAGATATACTTGGAATGGACATTCTCACAATTCAAGTGACTGTCTTTACTCCAAGTCTTAAAAATGATTAGTGTCTATATAGCTGCAATGGTTTGGGGGCTTTTTTTTTTTTTTGGTAGAAATTGCTGTAACTAAAACTAGATATGATTGGAATTTGGAAGGCAACATTTGTCATTACTAAACATGTTTGCTTATATTTACAGTTCTAGAAGAAGTAGCCAGCAAGGAAGGTTTTAACTTGAAACAAATCTGCCATGTTGTTAGGAGACGTCAGAGTAGGTCCTCTAAGATGCTCTTTTTCTGTCCTGTAAATACACTTGGCAATTTTATGTAGTGCATGGAGAGCCAGACGTAAGTGTCTGTACATCTCCGTTTGGCACTATTCGATCTGAGAATTGTACTTTGGTGTACATTTTATTAAATGCAAAAATGAAAAACAGAAGAAGCTTCTAAGCCCCGTGTCAGTGAACCACACAGTAAAAGTGCAATTATAAAACTATAATAAATATTTATGTGCTTAGTACATATGAGATATTCTAAGATTCTATATTGTAAACTGCACATGCACTGAATAACAAAAGACTGAATACCAAGGCATTTTCTGCTTTGTAGATTAGGCTACCACAGCCCACCTGCTTTGGAAGCAAGATTATTTTCTTTTGCTAAAAGTGAATGTTTTCAGATTCTCATGTGCATGAAGAATTAAGCATTTACTTGTATCTGACAAGGAGATGTATATGACATGGTGTATCCAGAGTCATTTTATTCATGTGGTGTGGGAGCCCCTGGTGGTCTAGAGGTTAAGGACACGGTGCTGTCACTGTTGAGACCCGGGTTCGATTCCCGGTCAGGGCCACTCCCTGGGCAGATGGAGCTCGTTAGCCCATAAGGCAATCCATCTACGTCCTGAGGACTTCGCTGCCACCGTCCAAGCGTGCTTGGCCCCGGCAGATGAACCTCAGGATTAAAGGGTGGGCTCAGTTCCGCGCACACTGTGTCTCACCTAAAAAATCCAATGCGCAGGCTGGAAGGTGTAAAGACCTTCCCTGGTTCTTCATTCGCGAAGACTGGCCATTATTATTTATTCATGTGGTGTATTATTGTCACTTTTTAGCTAGTGGAACTTCCTCTCCTTCTATGAACAAAAACTGTGTCTCTTTTGCACTGTTTACTAGGCTCACCCTAATTCTTATTCTGTCAAAATAAACTCTGAGATATGAACTCTATTCCTCTGTGGAAAATAAAAACCCCACAACCTTTTTTGTTTGTTTGTTTGTTTTTTCCTTTTTGTTGTGAATGGAAATAAAGAAGGTTGAGAGATAAGTCTGGGAACTATAATCATAGAAATGTATTAATGAAACTGTCAAATAATTCCTTTGAAGACACTTTTTAGCATGTATTTCAGAAAAGGAGCAATTTGTGTGATGCCAACCATCATTAATTGAAATTTCTGTGCCTCTGCTTTAATAAATTCGCTTCACTTACTTGATCCTTTAAGTGGCTCTCCCATTAAGTGGCTGCACTTGTTAAGGGAATGGTGTGAAGCTTGTGGTCTCTGCTGAAATCTGTTTACATGCTAGGTCCATTGATAAAAAGAGAAGAGCTTCACATCCACTTATGGTGCAAATATGCAGCCTCCTTTCTGTGAAAAGTAGGTGGAGAAAGAAGGCTGGAAAGGGTGGCTTGGACATATATTTCTGTAGAGCTTAGTCATGCCATTCTCTTAGTAACCTGATCTCGTTCACTCAAGGACCTGAGCATGTGCATGATTCCCATATGGCTAAACAAGGATTTTAGGCTAAAAATGTGCTTGTGAGTGCAGAATCAAGTCGACAAAGATACGCTAAGTATGTGGTAAGCAGTGGCTTGGAAGCAGCTGACAACAGCATAAAAATACATCAGGTTATGCATCACTGGCAGGAATCTTTCAACTGGATAAGGTTGGATAGGGTATTCTGAGGGGATAATTCAGCCCCTTTTCATCACAGACCAGGACGTGTTTCCATCGTGTGGGCAGATTGGTGGTCATTCCCCATGTGACAGGGAGATCCTTGAACCTCAGCCATGTATTCTCCTTACCTAAGTTGTGTTTCCAGCTGGGTAGGAGGGCACCACATAGACCTGGCCATACAGTGCAGCACCTGCCAGCCAGCCTTGGTGTTTTGGTTATGTGGTGAAGGTGCTTCCTTCTGGCCACATGAAAACATGGCATGGGGCTATAGGGAAAGAGGGCATCAGGGTTGGCAAAACAATTCAATATCCCAAGAGAAGGGATGGGATGAGGTCTGACGCCCAGGCCCAGTGGGGAGGCAGTGCTCTCCCAGGTGGCAGCTTCGTTTACCTTTTAGATGTCAGTGTAGTTCCCCAGGCATGCTGTGGCTGCAGAAATACCCAGCCTGTGCCCATCATCACAGCTTCTTTTGGTGGGCATCAGTCAAGTGAGGTCTTGGGGCATAATTCCTAAAAAAGAAAAAAAAAGAACAAAACAAACCAACCAACCAAACAAACAAACAAAAATGGTAGCAGGGTTGTGGTCTATGCCAGCTGTCAAAACAGTGGGGCCTTAGGAGTTGCCTCAGCCATAAATTGAAGCTATCTCTATGGATAACTTGAGGGAGTCAGTTCACGCTGGGTAGCAGGGTTTTTGATGTGACTCATAATTGAATACCTACAGAATATGATCTCTTCTCTAAACATGTAATGCGTGTAGAATTTTACACAATATATAAATTCTGTAATTGTATGCCACCTTTTTGAATGCAGCAACAGGTAAAACTGTTCCTGAGCATCATTTTTAATGCTTTCTCTGAAAATCACAACTACTGTTGCAATTCTGAGCCCAGTTATAAAACTAGTACCTACCATTCACAGTAATACATGTCAGAGGGAGGCAAGAAAAGGATTAGTGTTTCATGCCAACCTGATTCAATAAGTGAACTCAAGTTACCTAAATCACATGAAATCCTAGGGTAGCTCATATACTTTAAGCTAGGACATCCAAATACCTTGCTGGGCTGATAGGCTTAGGCTTAGAGAATTCCTAAAGGAATCTGAAATAATTTCTGCTTCGTATAGTGACTGCTGACATTCATTATTTATATCTTTATCTTATACTGAGAAATAGAAGAGTTTCATTTTCAAATTTGTCATCTGCGTATTAGACATGAACATGACTTAAATAGCAACAGAGGATCTCCCTGAGATAGGGATATATCTCAAGAACAACCACTGGTTGATGAGGCTTCTGTTGTGCAGAAAAAATGCCAAATTGGCTTCCTGAAGAGAAAAAAAATCTACAAAACCTACCAGCATCTTGTCCAAATTAAGAATTTATTAACTTCAATTGGATTTTCACATTTAAACCCATTCTGTTTGATTATCTATTAATTGACAAGCAAATTCTTTCTCCCCAGAGGTACCTTTCCTTTCACAGTCTTCCTTTCTGGCTTCTCAGAAAAAAAAAAAAAAAAAAAAAAAGATCACAGCATTTGAACTCCCCAGTGCCAAATTTTAGGTACAGAATTCACTGTTAGCATGTAAATTATTTGCCAGTAGTGGACCTGACTGGTAAAGACTCAGGTGCCAAGCTTCAAACTTTTTGAGTATCTGGTTACCAGCTCCTGAAGTGAAATACTTAACTCTCCCATACACTGTGCCTCAGGGTGGTAAAGGAATAGCACTCCACTGAAGTGGAAAACCAAGCAGAGTTACTCACAAGAACCAGTTCAGAATTACTCAATAGGAACCCATTCAAAGCTGCTCCAAACATCAGTTTGAAGCTCTGGTGCTGAATTCAAGGTGATAGAAAGGCACCACCATCCTCAGCCAAAATTTTTCTCTCTTGGATTGTCTCTGGCACACATTTGATCAAAGAAGTGGAACTGACAAATCTTTCCTTGAAATTCAGAATTAACAAGAGACATTTGTGTAAAAGAGCAAGTCCCAGGATCAGGAACCAAATTAATGGTGTTTTCTCTCTTCTGAAGGTCCCAAGCACAGAGCCACAGCCCAGGCACAGGTGCACCATGACAAAGATCCCTGCGACTGCCATGCCCTGCTGTTCTTCCCATTAGATCCCACACACACCTGCATGGAAAGACCAGCAGAACACCCACTGATAGTAGCACTTATTCTCCTCGTTTCTGAGCAAAAGTGTCCCCGTTTCACTGGGACTACTTTTTTGTCAACATTCTTGAAAAACTGTTGGTTTAGATTCTTGCAGCAGATGTGAACTCAAGTCTTTTCTGGGTGAGGAGATCCTAAGTTGATAAGGGTTTTGAAGAGAAGGATGAGTGGCTTTTTATCTTTCTGTTAGAAATTAATGGCAGGAGAAGCCCTGTTTGACATTTTATTAACCAGGCACTGGAGGGTGCCCTCTGTACTTGTCTCCTTCTCTAATTTCAGTGGGAATTTTGCAGTCATAGTTTTCAGGAATAGTCTTATTCACCTACTCTTGTACACCTCTGCACTTCAGTACTTCCTTTTTCCTTCTTTTAGACATACAGAGAAGAGCATTTCAGAGGTTTATTTCTGTCTGTATTTATGTACTGTACCTTTTGCATAATTTGCATCATTTGAGGCTGTTTAAAAAAAATGTACTTGCATTACTTTTGGGAATTGAAGCATGGAAGAAAAGAAAATTACATGTTTATCTTTATTTGATTTCTTAATTTGAGATGCAGGGATAAGTTAATTAATTGACAAAGAGGTTTTAGATTTATCCCATTAGAAGTTAGGGCTGGGACTGCTGAGCAGTTAACCATTTTTGACATGTCAAGAACCTGAGAAGATTGCTTTTTGTTACGTATTGATTTTTTCTCACTTCAAGCTAAGATACTTTTATATTTGTTTTAATATTTTGCAAAGTAGTAGGAATGCCAATGGTAGCTAACAGGAAAGGGTCTCTGCTTCCAGTAGCTTACACTGAATGATTATTTTGCTGAGAAAGTATAGTGATGATTTTATACTACAGTTACATCGCTCTGTTTCCATGTCTTCTCAATGGTGTGGAGATTCAGAGTTCTTGCTAGATTCTGGTAAAAGGCAGGTAAAGATCAGCTGATAAGTATTAGTAGTAGTATCATAGAATGCTAATATTGCCAGTAACTAATGATCGCATTTTTGTCTGGAGATAAGTATTCAGAAATCCAATCAACAAGCACTGACTCTGTTGTGCTAAGTTCTGTATCTGAAAATTTCAGTCTAAATATCCAAGTTAGACAGATAAGACATTCATGCTTAATTCAGTGTTCTCTCTGCTCTGTATGTTTGGCAGGGACACTTAGTCGTAGACAGATCACTAAGTTAAAGCATTTATGAGATGCTCTGAGGTCCCCCCACAGCCAAACTCTTGCTCTGGCACAATTCTCCTTGTGTCATTTAATTTCTAATCCCTTTCCAGGCCAGTAGTGCATTAGCTATGTGGTAGAAAAAGACAAAAGTACTTTCATATTCCATTCAGGTATCAAGTTATTTAATCAAAACCCTAAAGAGTGAAACCCAGATTTGGTTTGGCTCTTTATACTTAGCATAACCTAATACTAGGGCTTTGTTTCCTCCTCAACTATCTGATTGAATGCTGCTGCAAATTATTCTGTTTTTAGCAAAGCATTATTTCATCTGGGGCTCATGTTTCATATCTTTCAGAAAAAAAAAAAAAGGAAGAATTTTTTCATCTTATTTTCAAGACTTGCTTAGGTAAGCTTTATGACATACCTGCAAGACTTGAAACAATACATGTCTTGAGGAGTAAAAAGACATCAGTGACATTTCATATTGCCCTAATCACAAAGGGAATATATTGCATAGTCTAATTCCTCTCCAACACATATAGGATTACAGGGTAATTTGGGCTGGAAGAGGCCTCAGGAGGCCTCTGGCCAAGCCCCATGCTCGACAGTTCAGAACAGATTGCTCTGGGCCGTACCTGGAGCATGTGCTTCAAGACCTCCAAGAACAGAGGCTGCTCATCTCCTCTGGGCAGCCTGGGTCCTCTGCTTGGTTGTCCTCATGGGAAACATTTCTTCTGTCCAGTTTGAATCTCTGTAGTTTCACTTAATGTCCTTTGTCTCTCAGCCTCCAGACACATGCTGCTGGGAGAAGCCAACTCCATTTCCTTGACAAGGTCCCTGTAGGTGCTGGGGGGCTTCTCTGTGATCCCCTCAGAGACATTTTCTCTCCAGGTGAACAAGGCCTGGTCCCTCACAGCCTCTCCTCACAGGGCATATGCTCTATTCCTGAGCATCGTGTAATCCCTCCACTGGACTCTCTCCAGTGTATCAATGCCATTCCCATACTGTGGAGCCCTAAACTGAATGCAGTGCTCTAGATGAAGTCTAACAGCTGCTGAGTACAGGGAATAATCACTTTCCTTGGTCTACTGGCTGTGCTCCTGCTGACACAGCCCAGGGCACTGTTGGTCTTCATTGCTGCCAAGGCTCACTGCTGGCCTGGGCTGACCCACTGGCACACCTCCTCTGCAGAGCTGCTCACCAGCCTGCCTTGTTGCAAGGGTTTCTTCCTCCCAGGAGAACCACATTGCATTTGTCCTTGTTGAATTTCACAACCTTCCTGTTGGCCCATTATTTGAACTTGACTTCAGGCAGGGATGGAAATACACTGGGAAACAATTGAAAGGACATGATTGAATTCAGAGGTTGCTCTTGAATCATGCAGGACAGAAATTTAAATACATTAAAGGGAGGAAGAATGTGCAAAGGGATTTCAATGAAATTTTGAAATACCTTGAAATACAGTGACCGAGTCTTTCATCAAGCTGTGTATGGCGTTAGCATAGTGCAAAACCTGCTGCTGTATAAGCAGAGCCCACAATCCTTTGACCAGGAAAAAATTCATTAGTTCACAGCATGGAGCCGTATATCTATCAGCAGTCAGGTACATAAAGTGCACATCAGGTGTTTGTGGGATGTATGTACTCACACACACATACATAAACACAGTGTGCTACAGTGGGACTGACAAAATGCTGATGGGACAGGCCTGCACATGGGTGGGAGCATATGCCTAAAAAATCTCTTGTCATAGCATTTCATTAAAATCAAGCAAAACAAATGGAGGCCTGAATATAGTATACTTTAGGTCCCTTAATATAAACCAAGTTGCACAGACATAACCTGTGTAACCTCACTGTCCTACTCGATCTCTAAATTAGGCCTTTTTAGGGTTATTTAGGCTTAAGGAAGGACATGAATTTGAAGTGAAATAGCTGTTCTAATTTTTCATGTAAACAAACTCTTATTTGATTTTTCTGTAATTATTCAGTAGCATGAAAATTAAAGATTATATTCCCTTTCAAAAAAAATGTATTAAATATTTCATGCAAATGACTTGATTATATCATTTTAATGAATACAGAAAAAAATTAATCAGCACAAAAAGTCATTAATTGTAACATGGCAGAAAACCATTGAAATAGACAACAATGGTTCTTTAACATGTTAAAGAACTCTTTACTCAGACTATCGCAAAGCCATCTTGTGGGCAACGTATTTACTAGTAATTCGTAAAGCCCTCTCAGTGCTTTACATATCCCCCTATGTATTTCAGTAGGAATCAACCCTGCTAAGACTGAATCATTCCACAGTAGCCTGTATACACAAAATACAGAGGAATTTACTTCAAAAAGTGGTTCCTGATTTTAGGAGTCATCTCTCTTTTCATAAGCTCAACTTGATCAGAACTGAAGAATTTGTGAAAGGCGATATTGCACTCAGAGGAAAGTCAAAGGGATTCTGAAAATGGATACAGTTTAAAGCCACATTGGTACTACCAGCTACTGCAAGTCCTTACAGCTGAGGATTAAGTTATATGTCTGTGTGGACGATGCATTTTTAGCTCTGCAAAACTCTGGACATTGAGTTTTTTCCCTGAATGCCATTCATTTCTTGTTCTATTTGTCCAATAAATGGACAGCAATCAACTTCTGAAACAGAATCTCAAACAATAGGTAATATCAAGTGCCTGAAATCTGAAATGCTCCCAACTACATAGAGAAGAGAAATTCTGAAGAAAAAAACTGTGACACTGTCAGGAAAAACATCCTGAAGAATGAAGAGTGCATGCTGATTTCTTGCAGAAAATGGGAAAGCAGCATGATTTTTTTGTCTTAATATCATAACCAATAGAAACATAGTAGCAAGACTGTGTAATGTCTGAAAAATAAGTAGATGTGATTTAGAAGATAGGAGATGATATCTGTAGTTAAAAATTCCCAAATAGCAGTATAATTTTATTCACCTTTTTATTTCTGGGGGTGTTTGTTGGGGTTTTTTGTTTGTTTGGTTTGGTTTAGTGTTTTGGGGTTTTGTTTTTTTTGGTTTGTTTGGTTTTTTTTTAGTTTACGTTGGTCTGGATTTTTTTTTTTTTTTTTTTAAGATTTCTGATACCAATCTTCTTCAAGCAGTTAGGCTATAAAGAGAATATTGGGCTTTTTCCACATGTGTGCTGAGGTTTCCTGTCAGTGGCAGCACTGCCTGGAAAGCATCAGATGAAGGGAGACCTAGGCTAAGCCTGAGAGAGGCTGGAATGCTGAGAGTACAGACACGCCTGCACTCGTGTATGACAGGAAGACCTACTGGAGACTTCCACGGGCTATATTTTTGGATGGTCTAAAATAGTATAATTCTGCAAAGTCAATGGAGTGGTGTTGATTCACACCATATGGGTATTTGGCTAAATCATTCCCTGGCAGAATTACAGAGCTATAAAAGTGGCAGTGCTCTTCCACTGTCACTCTGTGGGTTGATTCGATATTTGCTGAAAGGAAACAATAATTGAGGCACTGATATTTGCTTGACAGATAGTACTCATGGCAACCTTCTCTCAGGCATTTATTGTGTACACAACTATTGAGAGCACTGATAGCTTTCCTTCACTTGATGACATAATAAAATACTACAATTAGTACAAAATGCACTCAGCATTCAAAATGTCATCATCTAGTGATATTCATTGTTCTTGTGATCAATAGATTTTAGTGGAGAAGGATGAATTTATTTAAGTGATATTTGCATATGTTTTTAAATTGTTGCTGGTTGATTTGAATTAGATAAAGCAATTTCCAGATTTTCTCACCAGGACCACTTACTTTGTTTTGAAGTTTTCCATTAATCCCTATAATTTATTGCATAAATTGATATTTTTTTTCCATCATGGATAGGTGCATTTCCTATGACATTTCCTATGATAAACAAATGCTTGGTATTTTGTTTCAGCAAGAATAGGATGTAAGGTCATCCTTCTTTCAGAAGGAGGCTGTACTAGCATGATGACATTCAGGGGAACAAGGTTGCTTTTCTAATTTTGTTATAGTCAAGTGCTGTGGTGGTGCAGTGGTATCTAATAGAATCAATAGTAGGAAGAGGACAGTGTTTTTGCTATGGAGACAGAAATTATAAAAAAACCCAAAGGATTAGTGTGGGAGATAATGACCCTGGTAACTCTGCCCTGTTACTACCTAGCAAAATATTTAGTGAGTTCTCATTGCTTCATTTACTATCAGACACTTGCCATAAAGCATTAAATTATCACATGAGTCTTTTGATAGATAGATAGATAGATAGATAGATAGATAGATAGATAGATAGATAGATAGATAGATAGCTATAGAACAAATGCACGCAAACCTTTATCAGTATGAACTTGGGATGCTTGCCGAGGCGCATCCTCATCAGACATTAAACCCAAGTGAGAACTCATCTCTGAGCCTTGAAATTTGTATAAATCATTAAAGCTACCCAGCATATGCAGCATCACCCCTTACCTCAGTGCCTGTGGAAGTCAGAGTGCAATAAGTGGTTACATTTACTTCTATATTGAAATAAGATAAAGTCAGTAAGGAACTCCTGTTTGCTGCAGCTAAATCACATCTAATTCTGGAATTGAAGAAAGGCACAGTAAGGAAGGGACTTCTAGAGGTCATCTGGTCCAAGCTCTGGCTTGAAGCAAATCCATTGAAATCACACTGCTCAGGATCTTGTCCTGTAAAATTTTGAGTATCTCTATTGATGAAGATGCTATATTCTCTCTGATCAGACTAGTTGAATGTTTGACTGCCCTCGGGGGCAATTCTTGTCTCCTAATTTCTAATTAAAGTGTCCTACATTGTAATGTGTGTTCCTGTCTCTCATCCTGTGTTTTGGGAGAAGTCTGTTTTTGCCCTGTCTGTACACTTCTATTAGGTATCTGAAAATAGCAAGAAGATTATTCTGTTCTTAAGATTTCATAAACCCAGCTGTCAGCCACCCCTTGTACACCCTGTGCTCCTTACCCCTGCTACAGTCCAGGAAAAAGAGGGGAAGCACAAGGACTGCTTTTCTTTCCCTCTTCTGTTCATGGGGGCTCGAAGCAGATATTGGTGCTGATGCTGGAGGTCAGGGGGAACCGGGGAAAGATGGATTACTTATGCAGGTGTGATCTAAGCAGGCTGCTGAGACTCGTGGCCATGAATGCAAGAAATTGAATTGCAAGCCCAGGCTAAATGGGAAGCAACCAGTTAGGGAGAATTACATGCAAGGGTTATCCTAATATGGGCCAGAGTCTCCTCTCAGAGTCCACAAACATTTTGAGAAAAGACCTGGCTCCTTTGGTGTAAGACTTCTCTTCAGCACAGCAGATACCAACAGAAATTTTGACCACAGGACACATCACGTGCAAGTGCCGTTTATCTTCAGCACGGGTATTTTAATAATTTAAAGAGAATTTTAAAAGATATTATCATGAAGAATACATGCTTGTATTCTTCTGCCTGAGTGTCAATACTAAGAGGTACAAAGTATGAACCAAGCAAAGAGGAGTGTTGTGCTCTGATGTGATGTATACTGAGTGATGGTACACAGACTCATTCAGTTCACCTCTGACAAGGTTGGATTCAGTGAGGCTAGCTGTTCATAGATAAATTATCTGTGCATGCTCATCTGGCACAGCAAACCTTTCTTCCAGTCACCGCATGACTGCATTGTTAAATACAGAATATCCGATGGTGTAAAAGGAGCTTAGCTTCTGAGGGCAGGTTTGATTCTACCAGACTCATTCCCATTCCTTAAACTACCATAAGCTTGAATGGGGCAATACGGTGGAGAGGAAATGAAGCAGTGGCTCTAGTTCTTCCCTGCCTTTTCCCCCATCCTGCACATCTGGGTTTGCAGGAGGGGAGCTGCACACTCTGTTCCTTGAGATATGTTGGAGAGGCTCCATTCCCTTGGAAATCCCACAGCTGAGTATATGCAGATTGCTGGTTAACACTTTTTAGTAGTACTCACAGTAACTGCTCCTGTGCAGCAGTACCCAGCAGCTTTCTGGGGCTCATCTACTTGTAAAAATCCAATGAAATCTGAGGGGACGTGGCAATTTCTTGCACCTGTCAAAATCTTATTCCATTGCCAATGCACAGCATGTCACAGAAGCATTTTCAGTAGTGGGAAATAAAATCTGGTTAATCTCTATAAAGCCCAGAAATAGTGATTCTCATGCAAGGATAGCAATGTCTACAAATTTAAGGTGGCTGTGGATTCAACAGAATACTGACTGAGATACTGAAGCTTTCATGGCACAATCTAGGGAATCATAAAGATGTGCGTGTACAAGCAGTTTTTAAATTTCAGTTTAAACATCAAATTGCAATGCAACATCCACATAACTTTGTCACAAAGTTTAGTGGGAAGCACTTTGAGCAAAATATAACCCTCTCAGCCAAATACTTGTCAAAGAAATATTCATGTCTTTCGGTATGGCTATAGAGGCAAACTGCAGTTAAGAAAAATGACAACATTTTTAATAGAAGTCTTTATTTTAGGTTCATTTTTCATTAAATATTTGACAGCCCTGGAGTGCATAAATAATTATTTACTGTAGGATTTAATTAAAATACACTTATTTTTTGGAAAAAAAAAATCCGTCCTGAAATACCAGTGCTACAATATGCAGGCAAAATAAATAGGGCAACACAATTCTGAAGTTCACATTTATTGCATGAATGCTTTGAAGTCCTATTTATGGGCCAAATTCAAAAACCAGTAGAGGAGATCCCTGTGGGGGAGGAATTTATACTGTGGGATGGGAGAAGCAAGTAGTACCCATGTGTGACTCCTGTATCTCTCAATGCCACCATCTTTTCTCCCATGGGGGATGGCTGGTTGCTCCACATAGTCATGGAATTTTATTTAAAAAGCAGCATTTTTTTTCCTTAAGTTAAAAAACCAGCAACAAAACCTCTCCTGCGTTGCCCTATAACTGATTTCACTGCTACCCAGTTAGTCATCTGTATGAAGAGACTGGCAAGGTTTGGCCCAAAACAATTGTTGCAATAACCCGCAGATACCTAAGGAGGTAACTGTAGCTTGCACTCAGTTTTGGACAGATGACTTATTATGGCTCATCGAGCTTTGGGTTGGGATAGGAGGTTACTATGGGTCTGCAGAGGACTATTCGTGGGAGCTGTACCTCTTGGTGGATTTGTGTTGTGAAGGAAGGCAGAAGAAGGGAAAGCTGTACACATACTCCCAACACTGGATGTCCTAAATGATAAAACACATATAGTGTGTTAGATAGTGGAATTGGCTGGCATTCGTGGGAGACGTGGCTCTCTCAGAGAGCAAACCTGTTCCAGCAATAATCTGGAGAAGTTTTCCACTTATGTCTTTAAAGTGAACTGCTGAACAGAAATGTTTTTATACTGAAAAACCAGGCACGGTAGAAAAGAATATGTACAACTCACAACTTCAAATCAATTTCAGGTATCATGTGTGATGTACATCTTGCCTTGAAAATAATCATAGCATCATTTAGATTGGAAAAGGCCTTTAAGATCCTCAAGTCCAACCATCAACTGCCAAATCCTCAAGTGCCACATCCATATGTCTTAAATACCTCCAGAGATGGTGATTCAACTCATCTCCTGGGGAGCCTGTTCCAGTGCTTGACAACTTTCTGTTATGAAATTTTTCCTAATATCCAATCTAACCTCACCTGGTGCAACTTGAGGCCATTTCCACTTGTCCTGTCACCTGTTATCTGAGAGCAGAAACTGAACCCCATCTCACTACAACCTCCTGTCAGACAGTTATAGAGAGCGATAAGGCCTCCCCTGAGCCTCCTTTTTTCTAGGCTAAAAATCCCAGCTCTCTCAGCTACCTCTCATATATGACGTGTTCTCCAGACCCTTCACCAGCTCTACTGCTCTTTTCTGGACACAATTCAGCAACTCAATGTCCTTCTTTCAGTGAGAGGCCCAAACTGGACACTGTCACTGCCCTGGTCCTGCTGACCACACTGTTCCTGATACAATCCAGGATGCCACTGGCCTTCTTGGCCACCTAGGCACCCTGATGGCTCATGTTCAGCTGCTGTGAACTAGCATTCCCCGGTTCTTTTCTGCTGGGCTGCTTTCCAGCCACTCTGCCCCAGTCTGTAGCATTGCAAATGCTGTGCTGCAAGTGTGCAAAAAGCCAGTGTTTTCAAACTTTCCTGATCAAAGGCATAGTTGCATGGGTAGGCTGTACACATGCATGTGGAAAATGTGCAACGCTCCCATCAGCTACAGGAGGGTCAGGGCTTTCCAGAACTCCTCTCTAACTGATCTTAATGGATGAATACAACAGATTTTATTCTCTGCTTCTTCCAGGTGCTTTTTTAATAACACTGCTGGAGAGAATAGCTTTTGTTTGCACAAGTGGCCTCAGTTTCCAGTAAACATCACCCATGCTGACACCCCGAAGGGGAATCTGAAAGAAGAATTGATTTGTACTCAAGCCCAAGGTATTCTATCTGTCCTTGGCTTACACGTATTGCTGTCTGAATCACAGTAAGATAGTGTAAAAATACTACTGACAACTACCCTTAGGGATTCTTACCATGTGGAATAATTATCAGGGCTCTGGGGAAGCTGGGAGGGAGCTTCCTTTCCCTTCAGGGACTCTGTTGAATAACTCAAGCTCCCTTGGTATTTACACAGGTCTCTCTGTATGATGGACCAGAATTTAAAGCAAACAAACAGGTAACTATGAACAGACAAAACCAAACAAAAAACCATTTATCCAACAGAGAATCCTGCAGCCAGACCTAGACAAGAAAATGTTGTTAAGGGCACATGTTCCCAAAGCAGCTGCTGGCGTGTTCAGCAGGAATCACTACCTCCTCTGTGTGATGAAAACCAGGTCATTTACTGAGTGCCTGAACGTGGATTTAATAGCCTCACTGGGGTGGATGTGGTTTTCCTCTGAGGAACTCTTGTCCTTATGTTACATCTTTGGAAAAGGACACACTTTTCCCTGCCACATCCCTAAAAAGAAAAATAAAAAACCCCCCAACTGCTGTAAATCAAGGAAAATTCATAACTTGCTTGAGGTATAACAGCTGTTGATTTAAGACTCAACATCTTTGGGACCACATTGCTGCTAGGAGGATAAAAATCTTTTTGACAAAGTTGGGACCATAAAAATTGTAAGGCTTTAGTCAACAGTTAGAGAGGATTTGTATCTCCCTTATAATAAATAACAATAATAATAGCTCACATTTATATGGTGCTTCCCAGATTCAAAATGTTTTACATACATCAGGTAATTAATCATATTGAAATACTTTCTCTTGCAATACAGTGATATACAGTCCAAAATGTATCTCATAAAGGGGACTGATGACTCATAAAATGCAGCATTTTCCTCACTGTGTAACTATCACCGGTTTTTAAAATGGCAAATATAAAAATCACACACCTTTATATTTATGCAGCCCATTCTTCAATTATTACATCTGTGCAGTGGCTGCTATGGTTAATTTGGGCTGGGAACATGACTGGAATTTGGATCTCCAATCTGATTCTCTGATCTCCTCATTCCATTCTCTGGAATTTTTTGACCTTACAGGGGGATTGTGTTAGTCACTGTCAGCCTGCTAAAGCTGATGGTCCCCAGCTCCTGCTTAACGTCTATGGGCAAAATGGGCTCCATCAGGGGACAGGCCAGAGCAGGCACCAGGCTGTGGCACAGAATGGGGTTAGCCCCCTCTCTGTAAGGTCTGCAGAGACCATGGAGGGAGAACAGCATTGGCAGCTCTTGTAAATACTCTCTGAAGTCCTTTTTACTGTGTTTTGGAAATGTAAAGGAAACCTGAAAGGGACGTGTCCCAGATTTTCACTCCTCTTGTATCCCTCTCCTTGTACATTCCATCTCATGCAATGTCCCTGAAGGAACATGAATCAAACCTATAGCACAAAGGGAGTGTTTCTAGCACAGTTTCTAGCACATATTTCTTGACTGACAGTATATTTGGTTTGCATGGCAAGATACTGGTTGCAGGGGTCTGCAGGACTGGCTTCTGTGAGAAGCTTCCAGAAGCTACCCCCATGTACAACAGAGGCAATGCCAGCTGACTCCAAGACTGACCCGCTGCTGGCCAAGGCTGAGCCCATCAGTGATGGTGGTAATGCCTCTGGAATAACAGATTTCAGAGGGATGAAACAAAACCCGTGCAACAGCAGTCAGAGAACAGAGTGAGAAAATGTGAGAGCAACAACCATGAAGACATCTTGGTCAGTGGAGGAGGAGGGGGAGAAGGTGCTCCAGGTGCTGGAGCAGAGATTTCCCTGCAGCCCAGGGTGAAGACCATGATGAGGCAGGGTGTCCCTCTGCAGCCGATGGAGGTCCCCACACTGGAACAGCCTGAAGGAGGTTGGAACACTGGGATAGACCCATGCTGGAGCAGGGACGTGGCAGGATCCATGGCCCTGTGAAGAAAGGTGCCCACTGGAGCAAGACTTGTGACCCTGAGAGGGACTCGTGTTGGAGCAGTTTGTTCCTGAGGGACTTCGCCCTGCAAGAGGGATCCACACTGGAGCAATTTGTGAAGAGCTGCAGCCTGTAGACTCTGCTTGAAATCTATGCAGGTCTCTCCTTCCATCGAGGGATGCCACATTGGAGGAGGGAAAGAGTGTGAGGAGTCTTCCTACCCCTGAGGAGGAAGGAGCAATTGAGATTCCACTATTGGAGTGGAGGAAGAAAATTGGAAATAAAGTTAAGCCTGTGAAGAAGGGAGGGATTGGAGGAAGGTGCTTTAAGATTTGTTTCTATTTTCTCATTATCGTGCTCTGATTTGATTGGTAGTAAATTTAATTAATTTCCCTAAGTCTGTTTTGCCCATGATGGTAACTGATGAGTGATCTCTCCCTGTCCTTATGTCAACCTGTGAGCCTTTGGTTGTATTTTCTCTCTCCTGTCCAACTGAGGAGGGAGAGCAGCTTTAGCGGGCATCTGTTGTCCAGTGAGGGTCAGCCTGCCACAGACAGTCAATGTTTTGTGAGACTTCTACAAGTCAAAAAATACTGTTGACCTAATGATGATAATGAGAGCTTTTCCTGCAGTTTCCTAGAAAAAACCCACAAACATCTGTGTCCTCCGTGCAGAGGACATGGCCTCAAAATTTGGAAGGACAAAATAGGGTTGTAACTAGAGATTTTCTTCTCCTGTCATATGCAGTGCCTTTATTTGAAAAAGTTGGGTAAATTTACAGATTTCACCATCATTTACTGCTTCTTACTTGCAGATGAATGTAGGCAAAAATCCAATAATCTTTAAACTGACTAAAGATGAAGCCAAACTCAAGCCAACCTTTGCACCAGCTGCATATACTAGTGACTTTTCATGCTAATATATTTTACTTTTTCTTTGACTTACTAATTACTGCCACAACTCTGTAGCATTTTTTTCATAGTAAAAGGTAAGGTAATTGCATAACTGTGGAATTATCTTGTTGGATGGGATTGTTGTTAAGTACTTTTGCTTTCTCTCTGTAGAAATTATGAAAGACTGCATTTTAGGTCTTGACTCTTATTTATATGAATTCTACTTTATACCTTATAAGCAATATCAGAATCATCACAGGGAATGCAAAAATAGTTTACTAAGTCTACAAGGCCCTTTTAAGCTGACAGAGTGGTACAAAGTGTCATTAAACATTTATGAGATTCAGACTATTGGGGCTTTTGTTTAGCCCAGATCCACACTTGGTTTAAATCAGTTTGTTGACTGAAAAGGCGTGACAGCAGAAGAAAGCAAAACCTTTGGAGGCAGGCCTTTTTGCACAGCAAGAAATGAGATCATAGCATCCTGAAAATTTTTCAGCAGCTACCAGTATGTGTCTTTCCGGACACTCAATTCTGCCAGGCCCAGCACATCACAGATCCTGAGGCAGGTCTGGATTCAAAATGTCAGCAGCCCTGAGTGACTTGCTGAGACCTCAGGAGAGGAGCAGCCACCTGCAGCCAGGAAAGCCTCTCTAAGTCAGCACTGGAGGAGGAAGGACCTGGAGGCGTCCAGCCATGGCTGTCAGATGCTGGCTGGCACGTAGCCCTAGCCTGCTCCTCTCCTCCATCTCTATTCTCCACAGTCCTGCCTCCCATGGTGTAGCTCTGGGCTTTCTAGCAGAAACCCTTGCCTGAATAAGCAGGCTTAGAGGTATTTGAATGCTCTAGTGAGTCTTGAAATGCTTTGCCTCAACTGTGAAAGGCCACTTTGAACAAAGGCAATAATTGACCTCCCCTCATGTATTCAGTCATAAATGATGACTCCTGACTACTATATTTGCTTTCTACTTTTCTCTTCTGTTACCACTGGTGAGCCACCATTACCGTGGAAGCATGAGCCATATAATCTCTGGTTTGGGCTTTGTCAGCAGGGAAACCTCTTGAGTTCAGGTTGCAGCATCCTTGTTGCTGATGATGCGTGATGTCAGATGCATGAAGCCAGTTTTCTGCTTCAAGATCCACTCTGCAGGATTGCCCAATAGCACAGCATAACTTTTCTTTGGAACTTCGTCAGATTTGAGCTGACAGTTGACAACATGTGAGACATGTAGATGGAGCCTTTATGGTAGAAGTTATAAAAAGTTTCTTTTTAGGCTAGGAACTGTATTTTAAGCAGCAACACATCATACTTCAGTGAAAGGTATATTTTTCAGATCATACCTTGCTTCTATCTAGGAAAGTATTTTTTGTATATTCTCATATCACATGAACAATATTTACATCGTCACTGAAAGAGTATTGTCAAGGCCTCATACTTACAGAGCAAACCCTGTGCTTTTTTTGCACATTTGAGAATGACTGTCTTTAGCTATAATTTACATTCAAGACTGAAAATAAATGTTTGAGATGTCTGAGCATGAGTCTGTTGCCCTCTTTACATTTTTAAACTAAGCAATTGTTGATTGGATGAGTGGAAGACTAATGAAAACTTTGCTGGTAAACAGGGATCAGCACTGTTCACCAGCTTTTAATTCATGCAATTGCTAAGGAATTGACAATAATGTATGTGCAACGACTCAGTGATAAGTAGAAAACAGATAAGGAAAAAGGTATCACACATCCTGAAATTGCACAAAATTAATACATAAAAGGACTCTCTCTTTGCAAATATCTATGTACACAAATGCTCTGGATAGATGCTCAGGCTACTATAAGAAGGATAAATTCTCAGAATCTACGTGACCTCATGAGAAACAGGTTAGAATGTGGAGCTAGCTAGTGAGGAACTGTGCAGAAGAGGGAAGTCCAAATGGCACATGCCTTACATCACATAGTTCTTTCAATGCTTATTTTTCTTAAAACAAGAAGGACAAATCAGGTGGATAGAGCCTCCAGCCAAGGTGTGTGAAACAGAGGTCCAACCCTCCTCTCTTTGGAGGTGTTGCAACATGGCCACATGTTCATATGCAGGTTTATATTACCTTATGATTTATTTTGGGAGATACGGATCTAAATCCTTTTTGGGAAAACACATGCTCCAGGGAAGTGTTTAGTATCAAAGTTTTGATGGAGGCTGCACTTAAATTAGCTTTTGGGTACCTAGGACAGAGTCCCATGAGCACAGAAATAACAACATTGCTAAGCTGACAGTAGCAGTACTGCAGCAAATTTATGGTTTTGACTGTAGTATAGTTGTCTTACTTCCTTTGACACCTCTTCTGGAAGATCTGTTGAAGAGAAGTAACTTTTGGTATTGTCGTATGAGAAGAAAACTCTCTGTGCAGGAAGAGTTTTTGACAGGAAATTTTAATGTCCCTCCTCAGCCTTCTCACAACCTCTTCTGTCAATCCATATATTATTAATAGAGTTGTTTTAATACATTTGATACATTTTGCCTTTCAAGATTTTTATATCATTTTGATTGACATCAAGGCAATTACAGAAAAAATTCTAAACCATTTCTTAAACATAAAAGGAACAGTTAAGCTCTTTTAAATAATTTTTAGTATTTGAAGATAGATGAGCAACCTCTCCATAATCCTGGAAGCCCCATCCCTTTCACTGCACTCTTACAGACCTGTAAGGAATAGTTAGGATAACCCTGTGTAGATTTAAGCCTTTGGAAAGAGTTTATTCTCCCCAGAAATTACTGTTATTTGTTTTTATATTTTTAAATTTCAAAAGCAAAGGACTTGTTATAGTCAAGCTAAACCTGACTAATTTTTTACATTGTAGCACAGTGTGGAAAGAACAGAAATAAATAAATCAGCTGGTAAGCCATTATCATTCATTTTGCATAGAAAAAAAACAAATACAGCTGCCATTTCCTAACTTTCATTGAAAATAAATTGAAAAAGTGTATCATTCTTTAACCTAGCAAAAAACCAGAGAATTGCCTAATATTCCACAACGCACATTACTTGTGTAATATATATTACAAAGGGGGAAAAAAGAATGAAGGGTTGAGATAGTTTAAAGTTGTAAAAGTGGATTATCATATCCCAGAATGACAAAAGACTCATTTGAAAGAGAGAGAGAATAAAGAAGAAGGAAGAAATCAACTAAGATATTCAAAATAAATAGCAGTTGTTTCTATCTTCCTACACTGCTTTGCAGCTACTGTATCAAGCTGATAACAGGGTAGGTGGGTGTGGGTGTTGTAAAAGTCCAATATTGGAATTGGCTCAAAATCTCAGATTTCTGAAATACTTTATAAAACTGAAGCATTATTTTGCAAGGATGCCAACATAATTATGTAGACTTCTCATCTGGAAAATAAAAGAAACTTGCTGTCAATTTTCTTCCATCTCAGTGGATTGAAGTTACAAAAGTAAAGCAAAGAGAAAGCCCCATGCTCTTTGTCAGTGTGTTCAGGTGCATATGAAGTTTTGGTAGCCCAGGTGAATGAGCAGGGCTGTGCTACATAGAACATCATCCTTTTTCCAAACACCTGACCTGGAAGTCAGTCATGCTGAGGACAGTTTCGATCTTCACTCCTCATTGACCAGACTAAGCACTAAGCCTGGTAGTTTGGTGAGTACAACTACATGATTCATGCTTGCCCTCCTACAATCTGATCATACCAGCAAAACTAATTCCAAAGGCAAAGAGACAATAATCAGTTTACAATGTCTGCTCTGACCCACGAAGTTTTGGACCAAGCAGCTATGCAGAAAGACATCTTAATTACTTTCACTTGTCCCTTCTACCACTCTGGTTCATCCCAGATTCAGTCACTTTGTGACTCATTACCACTGAAATCTCTAAGAATTGCAAAATCACTGTTTTGGATTTCAAAACCAGCTCAGTTGAGAAGCTGTCCATCTTAAGCGCTTCAGATAGCCTGTGCCAAAGGATGGTCGATGGCCAGCTGACACGTCCAGGGCACTGAGAGCCAGTGAAACCTGCACTGGTGAGAAACCTGATCACAAAGATAAAGGGCATTTTATGCAATTTGCTTACGCATTAAAACCACTGTCCAGTTTTCCTTGGAGCAGCTACTGGTCACACATTAATTACCCTTTAGAAAAAACCATTACCAAAGGCTAATAAGGTTTAATGCTGCTGAGGAGAAAAATACTTGTAATGTGAAATATTTTTTGATAATCAAGATATAATAACTTCCTTCATAAAAAAAGTGGCAGATTCTGAATTTAGGGGAAAGTAAAGAGTTGCATAGTGTTCAGGTTCTTCAGAGGACCTCAGGAAACACAGGACACAGATTACGTTCTGCTTTGTAGCATCCTAATTGTGTCAGGTTACATGGAGAAATAAACAAACCATTTTTCATATTATATACCTGACAAGCATCTATTATAGCATCCTCCAGAAGCAATTTCCAGTGATCTGTATGTTCTTGCACAGTCTTACTAAAAAGTAAAGGAAATTGGAGAGTATATTTGACAGATAAAATTAGAAAATTAATCACATAGATAATCCCTTCAGATGTTCAGAAAAGGTTTATGAAGAACCAAATAAAAAAGGTGCAGGAGAGGAAATACTTCAATTTACGAAGAGAACTGTGAATGTTACTACTGGTTTGCTTTCGTATTCCTTAGCATTATTAACTTACACACATGCATACAGGAGCTCCAAGAAGTCCTAACCAAGACTGGAACAATTTCATGTCAAACCCTTTGTATATGCTAAATCTGACACTGTTTGATTCTCCTTTCTTCTCCCTCTTCCCCCAAAATATGTGTTTATACATTGTACTCAGAATAAAAAGCACACAAATTTTAATTGAATGCTAAATACAATTATCATTACAATAATACTGCTTTGTCCATAGAGAGCTTTATGGTCGCATACTGTGAATATGTTCTTGGTTTGTGAAGAAAGGCATAGAATAATTTTGTTTTCACTTTAAACTGCCTGCTATTACTTGTAGCAGTCTTGGGAAAGTGCATGATATAGTTTGTACTTTCCCTTAATTCTTTTTAAATACAAGATTTAAAGTGTGTGAGATGGGTGTATCTTTGCACACTTTAAATGTCATTATATGAAGTTCTGTGCATGACTGTTCATTTTGGAGCCACTGGCAAAGCTCAAATTGATTTTGAACTTTACATCTGCCCTAGGAATGCATTTTAACAGATGATGGACAAATCTGCAATTTAATTTAGTGGCTACTTTGTAAGTGACAGGCCTTATATGTGCTGGAAATGGTGGTTTCAGGATTATTGTCAATTGAATCTGTCCAAAAGGATGCTTTGTTTTCTTTGTATTTAGCATATTCTACCCAAGAATATATTTTTGACATGATTTCCCTAATTAATTTTTATTGAACAAGAAACCATTTGCCAGAAATTCTTTTCAATATTTGGCAAAAAATACTCCTTTAGATGATGATTATTATACTTATCTTCAGTTTGGGGAGGTAGTACAAGAAGGTAGCAATAAAATAAACTGCAGTCTGTGATATGCCTTAGATGTGGCACTGGTTATGTGGCTGCGACTTTTCTGTTGTGCCCCTGTTCCTACCACCCAGTCAAGCTCCTGACAATAATGATTCAGGTTCTCATTCTTATTGAGCATCCCCTTCTATTTCTGTAAAAAGCCTTTTGGCTCAGCTGGCTTCTAAACAGGTGTAACCCTTTTTTTTTTTTGTACCTCATTAGGCACCTTGCCAAGGAGAGAAAGGCTGATTCAACTTTCCTGTCAAACCGTCTCTTTTAAAGTGGCACCTTTGAAAGTGAGATCCATTATTTTGCTCATGTGACTGGGCTCAAGTCTGAGAGGCAACAGAGCAATCCTGGTTATCCCAGGAATAAAACGCTTAAGCTTTAGTGCTTTAGTGGGAACACAGAATTTTGTTCCTGAATATCTCACTGAAAAATATGTATTGTGTTTCAGATATTTCCAGTAAATTTGACCACAGATGAATAGACATGTCATACCTTTCTTAAGGCGGAATTATTCATATGACAGAAGCTTTTCAGAAGATCAATTCTGAGGTTTTTATTTGGGAAACATATGCTTTGAAGTAAAAGGGACTTAGCCCTTGCAGAAACTGAAAAAATCCAGATTCTTCATGTTGATATGGTTGTATTTAGTGTGTTTATCTTCTATGTATTTGGGCTGAAGCCCTCCCCAAAACCTGCTGGGAAGTTTCTGTGCTGGGGAGCTACCTAAGTGTCAGTGCCTTTCTGTGCACACCCCAGTAGTGACATCCTGCTGTGACATTGCCCACAGCCAACAGAGCCCCCTTTTTTGAGGAGCGATGCCTTGTATGTCCTCTCTTTTGATTCTGTCAAGGTGGCTTCCCAAGATATTTAGGATCCCTTCTGTTTCAATGACTTACTGATGGACAAAAGGCCATCTCATTCTATTTTCATTCTTTCCATAATATTTTTGATAGCAGAGCGCCTAGGGACGAATGTTCTGCACTGGGAGTCTGGCCTCTGAACTTGTTGCAAGTTGGTGTGTGTGGATTTTTATACCTGCATAGACCACAGCTAAATATGATGAATGTTGAGGCTGAGGCTTATGGAGCCAGCTACAGGGCTTAGCTGGACCACTCCACATGGAATGAATAGCGTTTACATGGATCATTCTCTAACTGGTTTTAACTACACATTGCGGGTGCAAGTATGGATGTGCTGAATGGATAGATACTAATAATTCAAAAAAAAATCATCTGTTTATTTTTGCTTCTTTTTAGTTTGTTAAATCTCTGCTGTAGTTTTCGTGAGCCAAGGCTGCATGTTTAGTACACGACATAGGATTTCAATAATCACTTCTTAAGCTAAATCTAGGCCTATTTTACACATTTGATCATAGTCTCAGACTACATTTGTGTTCTTGCTTATCTATTTTCCACTCAGCCAGCACCTACACTTTGCTCCTCTCCCCCTGGACTCAGTCTCCAGTGCTTATGCCGTGGGCCTTGGACACCATATGAACAGTGATTGGCTGCCTCCAGCTAAGGCATGGGGGCCTGACTTGCTCCCCTGTGCTCCAACTGCTTGGTGATCTACCCATGGTTGTGATGAACCACTCAGGGTGACACACTGGAAAGCATCCCGCGGGCTGGTGGGGGTCTTAGCTAGAGGCAGGAGCTGGCGGTGCTCATTCCCTGGCAGTGGGGTGAGGGTTGGCTGGCCTCAGCTGTGGGGCCTCTCTGTGTTCAAATCTTAGCTCAGCAACGTGAACCAGCTTTCTCAGCTCCCAGCCTCAGCATGGGCAAACAGGTTGTATGGGTACATCCCACTTGTCCCAGAGCACATGTGGCTGTGACACCATAACACCTGTACCACTAAAGCCTCCTCTAGGCTTCTACCATACAAGCTTAGAAATTAATAATTTAAAGAAAACAAAGGAAAAGAATTAATTTAAGAAGCTCTTGATGATGCCAGCTAATGTGTCCAACTATCCAGAAACAGAAGATTATATATGCAAGCTACAGAGAACGTTTGCAAACATTATCGTTAATGTGCACACCTTATCAACATACATTGATTTTATATGCATCCTTTAATTTAAATAGCTTTGATTTTCTGTCAGGAAGACAAAAGAGAACATTAATAGCCATCGTTTACTGAATTTACAGAGCTGTGCATTAGTTCCTCTAAAATGATCTTCTGTTTGTTATGCTTTAACTATTAATATTTAAAAGAATATTACAAATGCTGGAAACCTGAGTCATGTAGACATTATAGAAATAAATTGCATATTTGATATTAATTCACCCTGTTACTTCCTATCATCCTCCATAAAATTGTATACTTCTTGCAAAGCTACCAATAGCAATCTCTGGGTGCCAGTTTATTACCTGTATAGATATCATTATTCCCCTGTGACAGCAAAGTCAAATTCAAGGCATTTTTCATAAACTAGGAAAAATTACCTTTCCAGTGACATATGACACAACCTTCAACTACTAAATGGATCCAAGAAAAATTCTCCTTTGGAAAAAGACCTTGCACATGATTTGTGAGCCTTAAGAATATTTCTTGAGAAAGTTAATTCTGAGAGACTTTACAACTGAGCAGTGTTTTCTGTTTATATTAAACTGTACTCTGCTATGATGCATTTCAGAATCAAAACTACAGAAAAAAATTTCTTTGCGATATTTTATCTGTACAAAGACTGTTAGGCCCTTGTGCTGAGGTCTGAGGTGTTGTTGGAAATCTCACATAAAAATTTTATTTGTAAATGTCATGTCATGATTTTCAGCACTGAGGTGTTCCAGGAGATTGATGCTATGATGAGGAGTCTGAGGAATGGAGACTAAAACTGAGGTGAGATGTCTGGACACTGACAGGCGAGTTAAAGTAGGATGAAGTGGTTGAAGCAAAAAGCATCAGCTTTGGGGAGGAGGGGAAGACAAAAGGATATTTGTAAAAAAAAGACACTCCTTCCAAAATCCCACCCAGATTTAACCTTCCTTCTGCTGTTGGTAAAGATGTATCTGTAAAGCCCATTGGCATCTGGACTCCTTCATGCTGGCCCATATGTGGGATGATAACCTACAGATGCTCCTAAACCCCTCAGTTACCGAGATGGAATGAGTACACCATGCCTGCCCACAGCCTAAGGAAGGGTTAATTAATGGTTTCATTACCTCCACTAGCTGAGATCAAGCTGTGTATCTAAACAAGCTGCTGTTAGCGACAGCTGCCTGGGCATCATGGAGCAGCAAATGGTGAGGCTGCAGGCTGCCCTGGAGAGGCTTCAGAGATACAGGCTGACAGGAGTGGTGGGAAAAGCTATGTGGAGAGGAAGACTGCTAAGCAGGAACCTAGGAAGTTGCAACAGAAGAAGGAGAGGTACGGAGGGATGATCTGCTATTACTTGATCTAAAGCTAGCAGGAAAGAACAGTTATGGAAATCCCTGCTCCCACCTGAATGGGCTAGGCTAGAGTGTCTGAAGTTAGAGTAGGGGTTCATAACTGAGTCTGCAAGCCCTTGCACCTACAGGGTGTAGCTTTGAGCTGTTTGTTATCTGTGGGGGATGGTACTGCTATGGAAGAATAAGGTGGCATGGGATGGGGATGCTCGTCTTCACTCCAAGCATGTAGAGCTGGCTTCTGCTGCTTAGAGTAGGCTTCTGCTGTCTTAGTGACATTCAGCTGTGCAGTACAGCTCGGTGCTCTGTGGAAACCCTGAGGCTACCTCTGATGACAGCACTGTGTGACAACCGTGTGGTGCTTGCTCTTGCACAGGTAATCTTGCTGAAAAACATGTTGGAACAGTCTGAACAGCATGGTGTTTGAAGCAGCTAAACCTCTTTACCCCAGCTGGCTCACAGCTCTTCCAGGTGATGCTGTGCAATATAGACATACTAAAAATACTGCAAAAGCAAGACGCTAGTGTTTGCTGAAGCAGGATGACACTGCTTGTCTTCTCTATCCTGCAGTCTAGGAAAATTAAGTTTGCCATCCGCATATCCATATAGTGTTAAAATTGGAATTTCCTGGGGTCTGGAGAACTTGCATTTCAAATAAAACTGTATGAAATTGTTTATTTCCATAACTTCTCAAAAGCAAATTGAGCAGCTTCTTCAGGAAGGGATGTATATGAGAAAACGTCTGTCTGAGGAGTGGGGCAGGCAAGATGGACAAATCCCTGAAAACAGGGGTCTGGATTCTGTCACTGTTTGACTCGCGGGACCTGGCTAGTTGTGAGCGTAGCTGCCGATGAGTCGGACTGCACCCAGCTGGGGCTGAGGGGCATCACACTTGGGCTCGTAGGAGACACAGCTGGGGATGCATATATATTGTTTTTGATGCAGCAGAGGCTAAAAACTCCTCATAGAAAATGGAATGGGGTTCTCTTAAGTACTTCCCCAAAGTAGCACAAGGTCCTTCTGTGTGATCAATGGTTGCACTCCTGGGTATCCCATTACTTTTTTCTTTAGAGTATTTTTTTTATGCCATTACACTCACTTTTACCATTTAAGTTTCGCTGATGCTTTTTCAGAATTTCAAGATTCCATGTGTATAAAAAAACCCCAAAAATATATTCAGATCCCCTTTTTAAGCATGCAGTCATTTCTCAGTCCAGCAAGTGCAACTTTCAGAGAGGCAAGTTACCAGTGTATGTCTTATGGTGCTGGTAACTACGTAGAAGCACCTGGTAACTGATCATAGTCTGGTCTGTGTGAAGGTTTGGGAGGGAAAAGATTGATAAGAATAAGTGATGCATGATGGAGTCATGCAGAGACAGCTGTCTCTGTAGCTGTATCCTCGGCAATTGCTGAGATGTGAGCACAGGGTGAAACCTCTCTCACTTGTTGTGTGTCATTCTTCACTCAACCTTATTGCAACTCCTTTCCCCCCCTCAGTCTCAGTAGAGAAGCATCTGCCCATCAGTGTTTTGCAACGGGTGGCTTTTCAGCTCACAGAAAATTTTGGAACCTGACAGGCTATCCAAGGCATTGCTATTTCAGTGTTTTCATGGGATGTAGCATCCAGACACCATACAGTCATTACTAGCTCTTTTTCTCAAAGGCTTTTGCACTGTCTGGAGGAATGATGTTAGCAAAGGGGTACAGGAATACAGGGGTTATGGAAGAAGGCTGTGACTGTACTGGGAAGTCAGTTGCTGAATTTTCTACAGTATGGGCTAGTGAGCTGCCTGTTGGACCATCCCTCCTACTGCTTGAGCTGAATTTACTGTGTTTGAACTTATTTAAGACTGAGAGAAATTGCTGGACACATACCGACTTGTTGGTAGGAGAGTTTACTGGGCTTTTCATCCTTGGAAAATTTCACTAAACCTCAGTGTCCTGCTGGGCATATGCTCCTGTGCAGCTCCTTAGTCTGTTTCATCTCAGTAATGGCTATATATGATCATGAGATACTGCATTTTCCACTGTCTTATATTTTCTATCATTTGTTCTGATCATATATCTTAAGGATGAAATCTCATTTCAGTACAACTCAAGAGCTACTGTAGGAATAGATACATTTCCAGAAGAATTTGTAACGGGAAGTTATACTCGTTTTGTGAGGAACGTTGAAGGTGGATGGGGAGGGGGAACCCCAGGCAAGAGGCCTTTCCTTTTACCCCTTGCTCCGGGGGGGAGCATGCCCTCCCCCTCCCCCCCACCATGAGGTCTCCATGGTTCCGGCAGAGACCACAGGAGATGAGTTGCTGGCGGGGAAAGCAGGCAGAGAGCGAGTTTTATTGTTCTAGTCACTGTTTAAATAGCTCTTGGGGGGATAACAGTATAACCAGTGGGAGTCCAGGAGGTCTTACAAACAACCAGTGATAACAAAGGGTTAACAACCAATAGGTAAGCTTTCAGTTGTCTCTTAGGACATTCCAAAACTACAGTGAGGGATCTTGGGAAGAAGAAAGGTTTACACAAAGAGTTACCACACCATTTTGGAAGCACGTTCACTTTAACAACATTACCATTTCTACATCCTTTTATATATAGCAGAGTTACCCCAACAGTTTTGCTAGGAAGGTTTTCTGCCTAAAGTGGTGGCTCTTTCTCAAAGGCAATTTCAATGCTTTCCCCTGGCCTGACAAAGCAAGAGAAGTTCTCAGGCTCTGTCTGGTTTGCAGCAAGGTAATACGTTTGCAGAATGCACAAGGCCTCCTTGGGCCAGAGAGAGAGGGGGAGGAGAGGGAGAAGATACAAAAAGCCTTGGAGGAGGAGGAGTGGCTTTGCCTTTTGCCCCTGGAGCCTGATGCATGTACTGCCATAAAAAAGTGGTCCTTGCATATGAAAAGACCCTTTTTTTCAATCTTTCAAAAGCCTTGGCATTCTTGGGAAGAATACCTGCATATGTTTACCTTACAGCTACTATTTATCACCCCTCTCCTTACTAGCAAGATTATCTGATATATGACTGCTTGATTAAATTTCAGAGATTTTCAGGGATGACTTATTTTCCTTTATAAATCTGTATTTAGTAAGAGACAATGCAAAGGAGCTGACTAGCTAAAAACCAGAATTTGTAAGCTTACAGTCCTTTTAATGTGTATGCAGAATAAAATGACAAAGACGTTTTATTTGGGGGCTTATAATATAGAAAAACTTCTTTCTTATAGCTTTCAAAGTTGCCAGCTTTAAAATCCCCAACAAAATGATTAATAAAAGTAACAAAAAGGGCTCTTTAAAAATTGGAAACCAGAAACATTCTCTCTGCTCCTTTCAAGAAGACAAACTGACCATAATTCCACTGTCCATAGTTCCTTCAAGTAATGAATGAGGATGTGTTTGTGCCATTCTGTAAGGTGAGGGGACAGTTGAGTTATTAGTGCGGTGTTAGAAAAAACTTATTGTCACCACAGTGCAGCCAAGTCTTGATCTGAACGTACTTTGCAGTAGACATGTCCCATGACACTTTTAATTTTTAGATATGTTTTTGAATTTCTGTGCTTTATCAGAAGAATCTGAAGTGTGCAAATCCACCTTGAATTTCACAAGTACGTATGTTACGATGCAGTATCTGATAATTCATCTCTTCTGAAAGTAGGATTAGTGGGAGTTTACAATTATCTAGCTTTACTTCTCTTGAAAAGGTGTTGCAAAACTAATGGCAGTAAGATACAGAAGCATTTTTCTTGTAGCAAAAATCACACAAGTCAGAGGTTGCCACTTACATTTTCCAAGGTAAGTTTGATGATTATCCTGTAAATGAACATTGATTTTTTTTTTCTGTAGATCCCATTACTTTCAATCCCAGAGAGATTGTCCTGTCTTCTTGCATACCTATTATAAATGAATAGAAACAATTTTCTTCATACATTATTGTGATTTTTTTCTTAAAAGAGAGATACCCAAAGCCCCTAAACCACAACCTCCTCCTTTCCCCATGATGCTCTGAATGCCAGATCCAATTATTTTTAGTGCAGGAGAGATTTCTGTGCTTTTATAACTGGCTGACCCACAAGGTGGCACTAAAGAGAAAAGTGACAACTTGGCTAATAAAAAGTGAAAACCAAAGGCAAAATACCATATGCTGAATCAATATTATTTTAATTAGGAGCACGCTTCCTTTATTGTCAGTTAAATTTTATTTTGTGAAAAGCCTTAAAGCAGCAAAGATGGTTCACTGCCCCTGTCCCACACCAAAAGTTAAGTTTTTAAGAGAATAAACGAGACATGGGTCGTGTATTTATCACAGCTCCAGAATCTTAAGGAGGATAATTGTGATAAAAATGTAGTTAATTAATTTTCTTCTCTGAGGAATAAAGGAATTCAAATGAACTAAAAACTGAAAACTTCTTTTCAGTCATTAGTCATGTTGGTAAGAGATATGACACAAGGAATTATTTATTGTCTATGAATGGACTGAATGAATTTTCTACTGGAATATTTTGATTGTTAAATTGTTCTGCCTTTGTTGTTCAGTGCTCTGGTCTTATTTCAAATATAAACAAATTATTTGAAACAAGAGGGTTCTGTGACAATAAATTTTATACCAACAGGGGTTAAATCTTGCCACTTTGAATTCTCACCAAAAATATCTTAATTGTGAAACTCAATGGAAAAAATTGCATCTGAGTAACCTCTTTATCGCCAGAGTAGCTATAATATTTGTAATCCTTCTGAGATGTGTGCCTATGGCATGAGCACCATTAAGGGCGATAGGGGGCAGGAGTCTACCTGCAGAGACAAACTCAGAATACTACCCATGCATTAAGAATAAAAAACCCTTAAAAATATCATGAAATATTTTCTGCTAGTTGAGTGGTGTTACAGAATACCTGGTAGTGTGCTCTGAGACCCATCAAATGATGATATATATCGGTAATGCATTTTGATGCTTAATGAAATTGCAAATTTACAATGTGGAAATCAAGAGTGACACACAGGTAGCTTGAAAGACTGGAATCTAGAATCATTACTAAGTAGGATATTTTCATGTATTTCAAACATAGGTCGAAGTTTAAGTGCTGTTGGTGCATTTAGATTAGTTTTATCTCTGTGAACAGTTACTTGTTTTGGTTTTGGTTTTGTTTTTTAATCAATAACTGGTATTCTATATTCAAAGACCTTGTTTGATTGGTTCATATTATTCATTGTGTAAGGAAATGGAAGTATCCAGTCCTCGGGATCTCAGTAAAATCAAACCCAGACAAATTTTGGCCAAGAATTGCACTGAGGCAAATGATCTTCCCCAGTCAGCTGAACTTCTCTTCCCCTTCATAATTTGTCCCCCTCATTTATGACTCCCCTTTGGCACTTGCTCCACTTTAAAGGCTAGCCCAAAGAAAGCCATGTTTCAGCACGTACCAAAGTGCTTTAGTGTAATCAATTATAAAGTCACAGCAAGCTTAAACACACCCTGACCTTTTCCTTGCAGTCTTTATTCAGAGAAAATTTGGGATTAATCAGCATTTGGAATGAGGAATCTCACAGTGATTCTCTTTGTAGACGCTTGTGATTGTTTTTACAGATCATTCTTCCTGAAGGATTGCTGCGGACTGTATTTCCCACAGCTGTTAAATTTTGGCCACATTTCTGCAAAAATTGCCTATTTGATGCTTATCCAGGACATTTGGCAAACCACAAATCCCTACAGTATTTTGATTGTCAAGATCAGTGTAGGTGATCAGTGAAGGGTGAAGGTAAAGATCAGTGCATATCCTTACAATTACTCAGGGAGTCCATAGCAGGGTACAAATGGTTAAGGTGGACCTGACAAAATACATTCACATATTCATATAATGCCTACTGGACACAAATATGGGCCTGAGGCAGGTGATTGTAAAACACAGGTATTCCTGCATAAGTTGGAATGCTCTAGCTTAGCTGAGTGAGGAGACTCGTGAGGAAACATCCATATTTTTGCCCTGTAAAATGGAAATGGGATACTGACAGAAACAAAAGAACACAGGATATTTATAATGCTTTACAAAATGCACTAAACTGCACTGAAATCCTGTATTGAAATCCAGTACCAAAAGGATGAATATGTATTTTAGAGTTAAATGGATAAAGATATTATCTACAGATGTTTTAAAAAATGTGGTTTAATCTAAATTTTAATGGAAGTAAACACTTGCCTTGCCCACTACCATGGTCCTTGTATTTTTTAATGAAAAAGTGCAGCAGATAAGACACACCCTAGGCATGGAAATGTTGGTTCCTTACATAATCTGGAGTTTCCATAAATAGCTCTTCTTCTTCTCCTGAGACAAACCTCTTACTACTAATTGATTCCAATTAGCCAGTTTTAAGTGTAATTATTCAGTGAAAGAAACAAACAGTATTATATCTATGCTATGCATTCCACTACTAACAACATGGCATTATTGAACTTGTGGAATTGAAATGGTTCATGCATGGAAAAAAAATGTCTTCAAGAAGCTGTGTTTAAAAACACTGAAAAAACCCCCCACGTTGTAAAGATACTGAAATGTACTTTAACTAAAACTTGCTAGTGGAAACCTTGCTTTCCTTCTTAAACTACTGCTGAAATTAAGAAAAAGAAATGAAACAAAGAAAAGAAAAATCAGTTGCTGAGGAGATATGGATAAACATGAAAACAGAACATCTGGGGAAAAGAATATATCTCAGGCACCTAAATTGAAAATTTTAAGTATTTATTTCTCATGAAAGTAGATATTTTTATCCTAAAGCTTGAGAAAGAAAATGCTGAGTTTTGGGGGAAAAAGAAAGTATTATGATTTTGTAGGATAGTACTGAGTAGTTTAAAAGGATTGAAATATAAAGGAAGAAAATTTCAAAACAAAGGGTGGCAATGGTATGATTCCAAAACACAAGGTGAGTGGGAAGCAGCAGGGGGTCACTGGGGGCCTGGTGGTGCACAAGCAATGCTCTATTGATGTGTCCTCTGATGTTCCTTCCAACTTGAGAGGTGACAGAAAACAAAGAGGTGATGATAAGACAGAAAGAAAAGAGGGGAAGAGAAGGATCCAGATTACTAGGGAGCCTCTCTCTGTCTTGTCTTAAACTTCCAGCTTCTCTTTAGATAGGACTTTACTCACAGCACAGACCAGCACCAAGCCCCTTCCTCATATATCTGTTCCTTTAAAAAAGGAAAAACAAAACCTGTCCAAGATAAAGCCTTACCTAGTCATCTGGACATCTCTAATTATACATTAAACATAAATAGTACTTAATGCCAATGAACTCAAGTAAGAAAGAAGGTCATTTATACAGGTGACCTGTGGGTGAAGGAGCAGAAAATGATGGAAGGAATGTTCCTTTTCTTTGTATGTTTAAGCCAGCACAAATCACTGTGTGTCAGCTTGTTTTACAATCCAGTGTTTTCACTTTTAATTAGAAAGTCTTTCCCGTAGCGTTTTTCTTAGCAGCAATTTTTAAACTAAACAGAAGGTGTATTCCCCAGTGCCATATGTTAAACCTGACATATTACTGAAAATGTCTTCTGGAAAAAACACCCAAACCAAACAAAAACCAACCCCCAAATCACTAAAAGTAGGACCACTGTCCCAATCCACTCCCTCTGGCCTATTTGTAAGCCTCAAGAGGACTCATCTGTCCTCTGTAAGGCAGAGCCATTTCTTTGGGGAATTCGTCATAACTGAAAAGCCAGTGATGATGGACTGATAATTTCTTCTTTGCTTTGCTTCTAACCTGTGTGGCTTGGAAACAGTCAGCTGCTACTTGGTCTTGTAAGTAACAGTCACATGGATCTGTGTCTGTGAGAGGTGAATAGTTCATAATACTTTGAGAAGTTACCTCCTTGATGTTCTTTGACCAGTATGTTTGCAAGCTATGAACTGTAGTCCACTTTAGGACTTAAACAGGAGGGGTTAAGACCTATGGGTAACCTTGACTTTGAAGTATGCAAGGAGAATCCAACTATGACCAGGGAAATGCCTGAATGAGGCTGAAAGGATCAGTGGAGCCCTGACTGATGTGGGCTGATGCAGTATTTTCCCCTTGTAATTCGTCCCAATATAAATTCCTGTAGATTTTTGTCTTTGCATAGAAGGACATTTTTTTGAGCCCCTTACCATATTTGGTATTTTTTGTTTGTGGGGTTTTTTTTTTGGTTGGTTGTTTTTTTTTATGTTTGTTTGTTTGGTTTGGCTTTTTTGTGAGTGGAGTCAGTATGATTAAGTCTGTCTGTAAACCTCTGCTATACCCAGATGAATGAAGGATGGATCACTGGGGTTAAAAAGCAGCAATAGGTGGGCAGACTCAGAAAACTGTAATGTGCTGATCCCCAGTTTGGATGAACTGTACCCAGCTGCATGATATATAGTGAGGTTGCTCATTTACAGAGCTTTTCTTCCAAGACTGTAAAGCACCAGTGTGAATACTGAGAGGTGTTGTGTGCAATCTTAATGTAACATAAACTACAGCTTTATGGGGGTCCCTCATCAGCTCTTTACTAGCCATGCTACAAGCTGGTATAGAATTGGAAACTGTGCTGTCTGAAGTATATACATGTTTCTTCTGATACTTGTCTAGGGAGGGCCATCTTCACAGCAATTCAGTTAAGGTGAGACATACTCGTATTTTGTATGAGTATGTGAAACCCTAAGCTATAAGCTCATAAAACGAGATTGCATACAACATGTTGATGGCCTAGGGGAAATTTTGAACAACAGGGCGTCATTATTGGGATTTTACTGAAAAAATGATCAATGATCCCATGTATTTTCCAACAGTCTTTGCAGAAAGACCAAGGGAGTTGCAATCCACATCTATGTTTGTAACTGTGGACAAATAAAAACCCAATAATTTTCCCTAGATGTACACAGGTTGTTTTTTGGGAGCCCTATGCCTTTGTATTTTCTCAGCAAAATAGCTATATATCAGTCTGTACACAGAACTACTTGCAGAGAGTAGCATTTGAGAACAAATTATTAAGTTAATACCTCCCTTGACCTTTATCTGGTCAAGCTATGTTTTAGAAACATGTCATTACTAATATGAAGAAGAGGTTAACTTAGTAATGTGAGGTTTTAGAATGATGGATGAGTTGAGGCATATGAGCTACTTAACATAGTACCTAGCTGCACCTTCTTACTGTAAGTCTCCAGAGTGTCAAGAAACCCAGAGGGAAGTGGAGAGGAAACCTCTCAGTGCTCTGTTTGAGCAATGACAAAAGCTGGAGGTGAATATAAACAGCCTTAACTCCCATCACTCATGCCTCGTGCCAGTATTTTGAGTGCTATTTCAACTTGGCTTAAAAGGAATCAGCCTCATGGCTTCTTACTAGCATGCACCTTAAACCTTTTACGTACCCTCTCCCAGTACTGGCCCTTCAGTTTATAGACCAATATTCTCAAAGCTAAGTTGTGTGACTGACTCCGTTGGCTGGGGTTGGAAGATCTCATCCTGGAGAGTTATGTATTTGTTATTTGTACATCAAGAAGGTCAGAATGATGCTCCCATGCTGTCACGCACACAGTTGTACATTCCCCTTTAAAAGTGGCAGAGCTGGTTAGCCCAACTGCCTGCCACTCACTGCTCTTCTGAGCAGGTTTCACAAAAACCTTAACCTGTGAAAGCTGTAACAATTCAATTGTATTTAAATAAAAATGTGATTAAAAATTAAAAATATTTATAAATGACACATACTGTTCCACTGTATTCCAGGCTACTTCTACTCTTCAATCACAGCTTTGCCTGAATGTCTCCATGCACTGCTGATGGGAACAAACATAACTTAAAAATCAAATGCAGAGAGCGATAGAGGGAAATACTGCCTATCTTACTAACGCCTGATACTGACAGCCTGCATACAAAATCTTAAAAGCACTTCCTTTTCTGGCCACTTTTAAAGGGTTTAATGAAACATATAGAAACTGACATTTTAAACCTGTAGCTTTAGATGTTAGTTTGCCGTGTCAGGGTTTTGTTTGTTTGGTTGGTTTTTTTGTTTCCCCACCACTCTCCACCCTCCAAATCACATAGCAATAGTTTTCTACCCTTCTGCTTCAAACTTCAGTCAACAAATAATGAAGGCTATTTTCAGATAATAAAATGTTTCTGTTCTTTGGCCTATTGTAACAGGTGGGCAGTCAAATATCACCAGAGGAAATATGTGGGAATGCCAGTTATGGACCCAAATCTTAGTCTTCCTAGGACGTACAAACAAAATTATCAAGTGTATCACCATACTTATAATTAAGAATAGTTAAGATTACAAACATTTTTTAGACCATGCTCATTTCCTTCCAGGGACAGTAGAGCTAAATACAATCCTTCTATAGGAATATATAAGGAAATATAAGGAGTATATAAGGAAGGTAGTAAATTCCTTATATTTTAACTCGTAGTCCTTAGACTTAAAATTGGTTTGAAAGTCAGCAAGTGATCATTCGTATTCTACAACAGCATGCCAAGTGATGTAACATTTCTAGAAGATGTCGCAGATGCAGGGAAAACAAATCAGGCATTTCCTCCTGAAGTGAAATGGCTAATACATCATATTTCATGAAACTCTGCAGAATTGCTTGGCTTATGAAAGAAGTGTAGGACTTGATTTTTATTTTTTTTTCTTTTTTCTTCACTATGGAAAATAAGGCCTTTATCCTGCAAATTGTTATGTATGCATTTAACTTGACGTGCAGCATATATTCCTGTAGATTCCACAGGACTGAATGCCGTGGATAGAGACATCTGTAACTGCTTACAAGACTGGAGCTAAAGAGCTTCAAAAAAGAAAATGAACAGAGGTAGGTTTTGAAGTACGCAAGCAAAATAACTGGAACAGAGATGCTTTCAGACACTGATCTACATCCTCGCTGTATATATTAATTCTGTGTTTCTGCAGTCCCTACGTGCAAAAGTTTGGGGACAGGTGGAAGAAGTGGGCTGATTCAGTTCTCCAGACTGGGGTTCGCTCCAAGGGCTACTCAAGCGAAGTGTTGCTACATTACCCCAGGCAGCATTTAACATATCCTTAAAATCCCTCCAGCTGAGGAGACGGGTTCAGCACTGGCAGTCCTGGGTCCGCGGAATAACGGCAGGGAGATTTCTGAGAGTCCCAGCCAGAGCTTACGGAGCGATTTTTTTTCTCGGCATATTAATCCTATCGATTTAAGTAGGAGTATTTATCCTTTTCTGAGCTCCATCCCCACGTTAGTATGACAGCACTATTGTCGTCCAAACACGTAGTCGGCGGCTCTTTATTAAGTCTCTATAAATACGACACAGTAAGGGCGTTCAATATTTATGTGTCGAGCACACGCATTTGTGTGTAATACCGGGCAGTCCTGCGGTTCGGAGGCTTTGCAGCCGCCCCGACCTCGGCAGCTGCCCAGCCCTCGCTCTCCGCCCGCCCCGGCTGGGGCTCCCGCCGCCGCCTCAGCGACCTCCCCCGGAGCCGCCGCGTGTGACACACCGGAGAAAAGCCTCCCTCATCCCCGCGTCGCCCCCGCCTCCCGCCCCCGCCCGCTCCCCCGGGGCGCCGCCGTCACCGCCGGCAGCCGGAGCAGCCGCTGAAGCCGAGGGGCGGCGGGGCTTGCCCGCCTCTCCCCCCTTCCCATCCCTTCCCTTCCTTCGCCTCTCCCCAGTGCCTATATATAGCCGCCTCTGCTCGATTCAGCCGGGAGACTGCTCTGTACCTGCAGGAGACAGGAAAGAGAAAATAAGAGGAGCCGCGAGGAGCGACTCTCCGGAGCCCGACCCGCTCGCAGGAAGAGGAGGACGGGCCCGGCCCACGTCGCTGTCCGGTGCCACCGCTCCGGTGCCGGGCGAGCCCCGCGGGGACGGCCCGACTTGCGCGGCGGCGCCCCGGGGGCGCGCATGGCTCGGGTGCTGCCGGGGCCGGGCGAGGAGCCCGACCCCGGTCCCGGCGGCTCGGGACGCGGGGGAAAGAGAGCTCCCTGCGGGCGGCGGTGCTAGCGGGGGGGCCGGGGCGGCAGAGCCCTCCCCCTTGGCGCCGAGGTGTGCTCGGCGGCATGTGCTGAAGTGCCCCGCAGAAGCCGCACAAGTTGCCTGCGCTTCGCGGCCCCGGCGGCCGGACGGCGGAGAGCGCCCGCCGCCTCCTGCCCGACCTGACCCGACCTCGTCCCGTATCCCCGCCCGGGAGCCGCTCCCCGGCGGGGCTCCCAGTGGCCAGGGTGATGCGGCTTGTCGGGAAGTGAGGGGCGGTGCGTCCCAGCTGGGCTGAGAGCCCCCCTGCCTCGGAGTCTTCCATGCTTTCGGGGTCCCCTCGGGTGGCGGCGGCCCCGCGGGAGGCGGGGGCGGCGCTGCCGTGATGGCCCTGGAGGAGAAGCGGGAGAAGCGCCCGCCCGTCACCCCCATGATGATCGAGGAGGAGGCCGCCCTGCGGAACGGCAGCCGGGGACTGACGCCGGGACCCTGGGCCGAGGCGGCGGGGCCAAGACCTCGCACCACGGAGCGGCACATCGCCGTGCACAAGCGGCTGGTCCTGGGCTTCGCTGTCTCCATCCTGGCGCTGCTGGCGGTGACCATGATCGCCGTGCTGCTCAGCGTCCGCTTCGAAGAGTGCGGCGCCGCCGCCGACGGCCCGCCGCGGGCCAGCGGCAACGGGAGCCTTTCGGGGGCGGCCCGGCAGCCGCCCGGTGCGGGGCAGCCCCACGGCCGGCCAGAGGAGGAGGCGCGGGGCGGGGAAGCGGCGGAGGAAGAGGAGGAGGAGGAGGAGGAGGAGTGGCAGAGGCGGCAGGAGTTGCCGCTCTGGGCCCGGCCGCGGCTGCCGCGGCACCTGCGGCCGTTGCACTACAACCTGATGCTGAGCGCTTTCATGGAGAACTTCACCTTCAGCGGGGAGGTGAACGTGCAGCTGGAGGTGCGCAACGCCAGCCGGTACATCGTGCTGCACGCCCACCGCATGCACATCGAGGCGGTCCGCGTGGCCGAGGACAAGCTGGCTGGCGGCGTGCGGGTGGCCCGCACCTTCTTCTACCCCCAGACACAGGTGTTCGTCGTGGTCCTCAACCGCAGCCTGGAGGTACAAAGAAGTTACAACCTCAAGATTATCTACAACGCCCTCATCGAGAACGAACTGCTGGGCTTCTTCCGCAGCTCCTACGTCCTTCACGGCGAGCGAAGGTAGCGGAGCGGCCGCGTCGCCTCAAACCCAACTTGGTCCGAAGTTGGCATCCCCCTCGCCGAACTTCGGGCGAGGCGGCGCTAGGACCCGGCGGCCGCGGAGCCGCCAGGCGGGTGATGCCGCGGGCTCCACTCGCCTGGCCCCGGCGGTGCCGCCGAGGGGCGCGGGGCTCCGCCGGCCGCCCGGGCAAGGGCTGCGGCGCGGAGGAGCGGCCGCCAAGCCCAGTCGGTCGGTGAGCACAGGCTGGGCCTCGCCTCCCGCTGCCACCGCTCGCGTAGGGTCCCCGTAAGGCTGGCGCTGGCAGGGCGGAGCTGCGGAGGCTCTGGGGGACTGCGAGTCCTTGCCCGCTCCGCGCCACCGGCTGGTGTCGGGAGAGCGGCTGGAGGGTGCCGAGGCTGAAGGGCTGCGTGGGAGCGAGCAGGGGCGGGCGGAGCTGCCCCGGGCTGCGGGGGGGACGGGGTTGGGGCCGTGCGGGAGGCCGGGTCGGGGTCAGCCGGGGCCGCCGGCAGATGAGCGGAGCGCTCCGCCTGCGCGCCCGCCGGGGCGGCGAAGGCTGCGAGTCAGGAGATGCCCCAGCGCGGCTTGGGGACGGACGGAGGTAACGAGCCAATTTCCAAGGGTGGCAAGAGTGAAGCAGACCGTCCGCTCGGTCCATGTCGGGGCAGGCCCGGAGAGGAGTCTCCGGGTCTGTTTAATGACTCCGTGTGTGTTTGGCTGCCGTGTGCCCTTGTGTGACAGAGCCTTGCCAGCAGCGGGACTTCTATGCTGGTTTAATTTTATTCTATTATCCGAAGGAAGAACGTGAATGTGAATGTGATTTCACGTAACGTGAATACGTTTACACCTCTGCAGCTGAGTCGCTGTAGGTTTATACCCTGCGACCGGGCAAACGTAACTAGTTTTCCTGCAGAACAGGATTCAGTTTTGATTTGTATTTACTCATGTTGTTATAGCCCCTTGGGTTCCTGTCGAGGCCCTTGTTAGGTAGGCAAGGTCACTGAGAAGGCCCTCGTTTAGGCAGTTAGAGAGGCTTTCTTTTTTAAAGTAGTTTTCTAACCACAGTCAGGCTTTGTAATTGAAGAGAAGGATGGCATGGGCTTCATGGTTCTGGCATGGCTTATCATTTTAGAATTAGTTTATTTTTAAGCCGTCCCTTCTTGAAACATCTGTAGATGAAACACGTGCAGTGATGAGTTTTCCTGAATCTTACTGTTTTATACTGCGAAATGAAACAAAGAGTTTATAGTTGGAAGAGCTGGGCAAAAATACTATGTCAAACATGAAAAGCATCCTCACCAACCGAATTAAGTCAAAAGCCCTTTTATTAAAACGTATTTTCATTACTATGATTACTGACAGTTTTTAAGCAGTCTGTTAGAATTGCAAGCAGGATTGAAATTAAGTTTTTGCAATTTGTCATCAAAGTGAAATAAAACGGAAATTTGCAAAAGCATGGTCGTAGGAAAAGATGCGGATAAAATGCCTGTTACCACGGATGATTGAATGGCTGGGGTAATTGAGAGTTCTTACAGACCTGAATGGAAATGGGCAAATCAGAAAACAAGGTACTGTTAACAGCAGGGGGTATAATTCACTTTACAAATCTGAGAAGTTATTTAAGCAGTTATTATTCTTGTGTACTTAGACTTTGTATAGGAGTAATTGAAGTGTCAAATAGGTGTGGCAGTGACATTTTTCCAGAGTTACTGTACTATGCTTCAATACAGATTCCCTAGTTAAGATTTAAAAACCACCACCAACAAAAAAAGGTCCATTCACTTTTTCAGTCATCAGAGTAATTTAAGATACAGGATGGAAGGCATATAAAATGTGTTTCCCAGTACTCTTTGTGTAACTTTCCAGATAAAAATTGCTTTGTTTTTAATACACTAAGTAAAGTAATGCAAGATCTAAGGATAGATACCTTACCTTATGTAAGGTAGCATTGCTATATTGAAATCGATGGCATGTTATTTCTTTACACCAGTTCATTTATATTTCTTTCCATAAAATGTTTTCAAAACTGTAATCATCGTGTGGTTATAGTTTCAGGTGTTAAATAGAAGTAGTGTTTTTCAACTGGCACAGGCTTAATGACTCACTATAGTATAAAGTGAAAAATACACTTCTAAAGCAGGAAACTTTTGTGATCAGAGCACAGTCTTACGATGTAACAATTTGCATTTTTATTAATAACCCATTTTTTAATGTAATACATATAACAATTTATGGTCCTTAAATGTGGACAACTTCTATTATGATAGACAGACAGGCTTCTTACATGCTCCCAGAGACTTTGATGCTCCAACAGGGCTTTAGCTTTTGACATCAGATTAAAATACAGTAGCCTCGTTGGAGTAAAGTTGCTAAAGAAGGGCCCAAACCATATTTCTTTTCCACTTTTGTTGTACATGAAGAGCTAATAACTCTGGGTAACTGTGAGGCATCACAAACATAGTAATACCTTTACTTTATGATTTTTTTTTCCTAAAGTTACTTTCTGTGGTCTTCACAGGTGAAAGTCATTAATCAGTCTGAAATGTTGACAGCTGCATAAAAGCAGCTTCTGACTTAAGTCTTTTCTACTCTATTTGAGATGTAAAATGCAAGTGATATGCTACAAATTTACTTTGCATTATGTGCCAGAATTTACTGGCAGTAATCAACAGACATATAATACAGAGCTACTGTAGAGTACTGTAAAAATATGCAGGCATAATTTAAGTGAACGTCAAACTGTGGCTTAAATGAAAAGGAAAAAAAAATTCTTACATCACACAGACAAAACAAACAGACATATTCGTTAGTCTTGTAACAACTAAGATGTCAAAATAGATAGGTTGTTGAGGAAACATGTCTTCCTTTAACAGATGAGATGGCATTAAAACAGCTGTGAAGTACTGCTGTGGGTATGAGGAGAAGACAAGCTGCAAGCCTGTCATTCCCCCAAGTAAAACTTTATATGTTCGTATTTTTGGGAATTGGAAATACAAGTGTTGGTGCCCAAAGTGGTGTGTAAAGAGATGGATGAAATACTCAGCTTGCTCTTCACTTTTATTATGGTATAGAAGTTTCCTTGTTTTACTTGAACACAGAGACAATGTTGTGGGTTTAGTTTGGGTTTTTAAAGTATAAATGTTTAGTTTTTGGGAAGCAGTTTTAACTTTTTGTTTGTTTTGCTTTATGGCACAACAAGCAAACAAATTTGATAGTAATGCACATGTTATAAATATCACCTTTATTGGTAGTTGATATATTTCTAGTATGAAATATTGACCACCGAGTGTTTGCCCAATTCCATCTATGTGGATACATATCTACCTGTCTGGGAGAATACAGATGATGAGGCGTTTACCAGGGTTATCAGGATTTATTACCTGGTGAAGGGATTGTTTCAATGGCCTAATGAGTATTAAATATAAAAGTATTAAAGAGAGAGGTTGGGGAGGGGGGAACAAGGGAAAGCTTCCTTATTTGGAGAGTGTCACAGTATAAACAGTATTCCCTGAGTACAGATTTACATGTATGTTGGACCTCATTAAAATTATTAATTTCAGAGGAAAGTTCATCATTCTTGCTTTATTAATAACAGGCCAGTACAGTTTTCCATGCTCACTTGAGGCTTCTGCTGATGTCTGTAGCTGCTTAGAGTGTGCTTAGAATGCAGAATCAGGTCCACTTGAAATACTTTGCATATAAATTAAGTTGCTTTGCTCCATTTAATTGGCTGATTTGGCTTTGTTGCACTAGTACAAATCCACTGATAATATGGAATTTTTCTGTATTAACACTGGAATACCTGACACCAAATTTTTACCTTAGATTTAGCAGCCTTATGCAGAGTTATGGTTTTAGTAATGCATTTTTTGTAACAAGACAAGAAAAATGTGGTACGATGAATTCCTTCAATATGTACTAGCCAAAAAAGGCTTTTTATTTTAGACATAAGACTGATCATAAATGCCTCAGTGGTGGTAAAAATTTTCAAATTTAAAAAAAAAATTATCCTTATTTGAAAGAGATGATAATTCACTGGAAAACATATATCTAGTTCTACCGGGTGCAGATGCACTATAGCAAGAAAAAAGTATAACATTTCAATAAATTTATTTCTTCATTGTCTCTAAAATATGTGTAAAACCCAAGAAGTTTTAGAAAAAGTTAGTTAGATACTTCACTTTCCTTATGGGCTACCTATTTTCTTCCTCAGTGTTAGAGGGTATCACATTGCAGAATAATGGTTATAGACTGATTAATAATAGGTGCCACCGTTTTCATTATCTCAAAACTGTCCACCCATCCTCTTCCCTTTAGAGGAATAACAGATGATTAGTCAGCCTCTAAAATTTTGATAAATGTTTGCCTGGTATCTAAAATTGCATGGTTATTTCCACTGATGAAACCTTGCAATGTGAGAGGTGAATCAATACCACTCAAAAAGCCTATGTATGTGCAACTTTTACAGTTACATAGTTGGCCCATGGTAATTTTTTCACTCTGCATGCCACTAGAAAATACTTTTATCAAACCCCATAATTCAGCCTTGAAGTGTAACTTCTTGTTTCTGCAAAAAGATCACTGCACATGGGTTTTCTCTTTATGTGTAAGTCTCTACCCAAAAAGTTTCCTTTTCTGTATCTGATTTAAATCTCTCATTAATTGAAAATATTTATTTGTTCTCTCTAAAATACACTAGAAAAGGAAACCACATGTAGAACAGTGAAATAGTCTTTGCTTGTTTAAACATTTACTGACGCTTGTAATTCGGCAAAGCTCACAGAATTTTTTTTGGATGTGCACAGACACCACAGTGCTGTGCAGCACACTGTCCCAGGCCTACCTGCAGGCGATACAGGAGTAAACAGCAGTGGAAAACAATGACCCTCCTGAGTGCACTGTGTGACCGTAAGTTCTCGTGCCCAAAGAAAGGCAAAGTGCCCTGTCAGTGTCTCAGGGCAGAGTGAACTCCTCGAAGGCTGTTAAATCCTGGTTTGAACTAAGGACTGTACTTGTTTTACATTGTAACCACTAGTGGCTCACTTTTTTTCCCACGTATTGATGAAAAATACTGCTAGAACCTAAAGTTTGATGCAAGACAAGGAGTTATTTATTTAACATCATCGTGGTGTCTGCAAATTTGTATGAAATTCGTAGACCATTACTTTGTATCAATTGCATTGCAGTAGAGGTAGTAAGAAAGTGATAAAGCAGTGTTCAGACAGTTGTTTGAACTGTTTTCAGCAGTTATACAGTTGTATTTTTCCCCACTCTAGACCAGAATAGTCAAGCAATGTCTTATTTGGTATGTTTATGCATCAAGTGCTGGGCACAGTTACTAATCACTGTTTATTTTTGTTTATTGCTTTTCTAGGTTTCTTGCTGTTACGCAGTTTTCTCCTACTCATGCCAGAAAAGCCTTTCCTTGCTTTGATGAGCCCATCTACAAGGCCACTTTCAAAATCAGCATCAGACATCAAGCAACTTACTTGTCTTTGTCCAACATGCCAGTTGAAACTTCTGTTTTTGAAGAAGATGGATGGGTTACAGATCACTTTTCACAGACCCCTCTTATGTCCACATATTACCTAGCTTGGGCAGTGTGCAATTTTACATACCGCGAAACTGTCACCAAGAGTGGAGTAGTTGTAAGTATTTCTAATGTATCAAACACATTTCACTACTTTGAAAACCCTCACTTTTTATAGGGGATCCTACCATCAAGTACTTTAACTATTTTCTTGATTAGCATTTCTAAAATTTGCTAGTATGTTTAATACTGGTGTGTATCATTTGTGACCTTTTCTGGAGGTTTGTCTAAAGTTTTTGGTTTGTCTTGGGCTTTTTGTAACTGGTTAACTTAGTAGGTGTGTTTGTCTGATGAAATTTTAAGCTTTTAAATATACCATTTCACTTTGCTTTGGTTTTCTTGGAAAGTTTTGTCTTGTTTTTTCTATAGCCTTTTCAGTACCAGTGTTCACGAGACTATTAATTAAAAGAAAGCAGTAGTACTGGGTTAAGAAAGCAGTAGGGTTTCCAGTCTCCTTCCTTCAGTACTGACACGTCCTGTGGTTTGCTGTGTGCTAGCTCAGGAGGCTGATACAGTAATCTCTATCTTAGATCTTTTGCTCAGGAGCAGGACTTTGTAACCTAGCTGCTTCCTGAGGTTGATGGAAGCACTAATTTTCTGAAACCATTGTTTCCTGATATGGCACGGTTCCAGGAGTTACACTATGACCTTTATTTATGTAAGTTTTGGTTTTGTGTACAAAGATCAAGCTCAAAACTGTATAACAAGCCAAAACATACATGAGAAATGCTGTCAGCTTAATAGAATATTTCACAGAGCTGTCATCTTGATTTTTCAGGTGAACATACAGAGAAATCCTTCCTTCATAGTTACTGTGAATAACAAAACAGAGCTAGTTCTGGAAGCAGAGGACTAGACAGCAGTTTGATCTGTGCACCTGAGCAAAGGGATGTTTACCCTTTTGCAAATGTTGTATGACTTTGTGCTGTAGCGTGGGGGCATGAGGAAGGACTGCAGGCTGGTCATATCAGGAAATATCTCCTTAAATGCTTTGAGCCAGCCTAAGCACTGTACTGCTGTGGAGGGAGCTGCTCCCATCTTCCCTGAACCAAAGGTATTCTTTACCTTCCTTGTGCCAACCTTCACCTCTGTACAGCCACATGATCTGGCTGAAAACTGACCTGAAAAATAAATGAAAATGCGGTAAGTTTTCAACCAAAACACATCTCCAATCCAGTTTTTTTTTGTGCAGCTGCCAGAGCCCTAGCATGGATTTGAGGCTGTGCTGATGGAAGGTTGACCCAGGAAACCCCTTTGGATTGGCATCTCTGATTTAGGCCATACTGAAGGAGTCAGCAAATAAGTCTTGGTTTTGTCACTGGAACAGCTGGATAGGATATGGGGGGCCTTTCACTTCTCTTCAGTCCTTTCGTACCATGGCTGACAGATTATGACACTATTCTCTGGCCCCACAAAAGAAGCAACCATGACTAGAAAGTGCTTCTTTGAGGTGCTTTAACCTAGGAGTACAAGGATATGGGAACTACTGAGGCCATACTTGCGGTTCTCATGTTACTTTTGATGGCTGAAAGGCTTTGAGTTTGTGGTTTGGATTTTCAGTGGGGTTTTAGTGTATTTATTTGTTTATTTTTCTAGATTGTTTCTCTTGTCAGTACAGTGAGTTAATTTAGAAAAGGAACTCAAAAGTGCCAAGGTAAAGAAATAAGGAAAGAGAAGTGGATGCTTGGTTCTTAGTGTTACTTGCAGCAGATTAAATATTTGTACAGTTGCTATTGCTCTTGGGATGAGAAACTGGTTGCCTCTGACTTTTTAATAGTCATAGAACCATGGATTAGAAGGGACCATAAAGACCATCTAGTTCCAGCCCCCTGTACCTTGGGCAGCAACAGTTTCCACTAGATCAGGTTGCTCCAAAGCCCCATCCAACCTGTCCTTGAGCACATCCAAAGATGGGGTGTTTACAGCTGTTGAGGGCAATCTGTTCCAGTGTCTCACCACCCTCACAGTAAAGAATTTCTTCATTATATCTAATCATACCCTCTTTCAGTTTAAAGCTGTAACTCCTCATTCTATCACTACACTCACTGATAAAGTGGAGTGTTCACTGGCCTAGTAGAACGGGGTAGAGGTATCAGGCTGTTTCTTACTTGTTGTCAACCAGTATTGGAACAGACTTCAACTCAGGTAGGATTTGATGATTTTCATTGTAATGTACTTCACCTGGTAAAGGATTTAGCCTGAAATTAAGGATGCCTGATAGTTTTCAACTTTAGAAAACACTGAGGTCTCTAATAAGATGGAAGTTGTTTGGTGTATACTCTGGTAGGTAGGTCTCATGTTCCTTGTGCTCTAATACAAAGTGATGCTTGCAAGTTTGTGCTACGTAATGCTACCTTGTTATCTCACTCTGAAGTGTCCTGGGCTCATCTGAGAACCAGTTTCAAGCAGTTGGGCTTTCAACATTAGTGTCAGCAACTGTATGAAATGTGGGGATAGGCCTTAGGACCATCATCAATTTGAAACCTACTTTCTCTTTAACTCATTTTCTTGTAGTGTTGTTCAGAGCTCATATCCTGCAGACTTTTGCTGCTTGAGTATGTTTGGTAACCTCTTGTGTTTGGCAAAACTGGTCTCATGACTTTAGATTTAACACAAATCTGAAGAGAAAATCCAAGTATTTATTTGTTAGGAGTTTGTGGCTTCTAGAGCTTGATTATTATGCTTGAATCTATTGATTTAGAGCATTTGGACGTATGTATACTCCACCAACTTGACGGTATCAGTGTACAGAATTATGCCAAAAATTATGCAAATTAGTAGGTTAATCTTTGCAAGGACTTCAAGACCAAAAGCCTGCTTAGATTGAGATAGTTTGAGATTGTTTGGTTAGTCTAGAGTTTTAGCTCTTGCTTTTCATAATATACCTCTGTAATAGGGGCGTTATTGCCCAGGAATACCAGAATAGTTCACACTATTCACACACAATAGGGTTATTGGTTAAATATATCTTGCTATTTTTCAGTCCATTTGGGATCTGATCATCTTTAATCATGGTTCAGTTTTGTTGAAGGAGTATTTTTTAAGGTATGAATTCACAACAAGCACTTCAGAGCTGTGACCTTTCAGATGAATTGCTGAGGTAATCCATGTCTTTGAGTCTCTTAAATTGCAGTACCAGGAATTCATGGACTCTACTTGCCGAATTTGAAAATATCTGAATCCTTGCACATGCAATTTCCAACTTCTTGGTTTCCTTCAAAGCCACTTTTTCACTAAAATACAGTTACTCCCACGGCAGTTAATATAAATGTATAATAAAAGTGTTTCCTTGTAAAAATGAATGAATTTTCAGGAAAATTAAACAAACCTTCAGTTGAAGCACCATGATAAGCAATTTCTTGCATTAGTGAATCTTTCTTCAATTCAGTTAATGCATTGTATATTATATTTATTTTGTAGGCATACTGTAGACATTTAAAAGACTTCACACTGCATATACCTTTGCTTTTCTTTTGGCACTTCCCTAAACCTGGTTTTGATTCACAAAACACTTTGGGGGCAGGGGGCTGTCCTTTCAAATTTTGACAGCAAAGTTAAGATTTTAATTAAAATCTCACCTCTTTTCCAGCTGACCAGTATGAATAAAATGCTGTGGACAAGAGTGTATAAATTCTGAGAGGAACAGAATTAACTGTGAGATTAAAAACAGATTTGTTCCTCAAAACTGCTTAAGTATTAGCTGTTCATTTCAAAGACCTCAAAATTAGTTTAAACCTAAGTGTGACATTCAGTACAAGTCAGGTTATAAATAGAAACTGACTTTTGGAAAGCTTAGGTAGCCAATTAAACCAGGAATTTTTCCATATCCTATATAATTCTTGGAGACATGAAGACATTCTATATTTCATACACTAAAATTAATTTGGAATTTAGACAAGCAGTTATTTTCTAGGAGCACAGCTCAGTGGATGTAAATCATTAGCATAACTCTTTAGTCCATATGGATCTGATCAGAATCCCTTCCAGAGTAGGTAATTTAAAAGCAGAGCTGACTTTTTTATATGCATTGCAGATATATAATATGTTTTTTAGATTAATCTGGGATTACAGGAAATCACTGCAACTGCCTTTGTCTTTGGGCAGGGGCTTTGTTCCTGTGGAGAGGGTTGTGGTGCAGTCATCTATGTTGCTGTGGTCTAGGGAGCAGTATAGTTCTACCAGGGTGGTGCCTGAGGTAATGCGGTATTAAGGGAGGAGGGATGCCCTTGCAAGCAGGCTTAGCTAATCACTGTGTGGCTCTGGCAGGTGTAAGATGTAGTTGGTGAAAATCATGGGATCTGTGTCATCTTTGCCCAATATGATAATCCAGAAAACTCCACTTACCTCCACATGCTTGCTTGCTTCTCCTCTTACATTGCATTTCCTAATCATACCTCTTATATATATTCTTTGTCAATAATTCTTAAAAGCAAAATATTGCTGGCTGGATTGCGTTGTATGTTACATCATCTCTTTGTCTCTTTCTTTCATTGTTGTCTTTATCTGTGGTTTCAATTCACCAAGCCTTTTCCTACTATTGTTGCTTTATTATTTCCCCTGCTTGGATTAATTTTTACAGTACTTCATGTTTAGCTGTGCTTCTATTCTTCAAAGCCTCTGTTTCTCATTCCTTTGTCAGGTGAACATGGAAACTCACTATATCCTGCATGGCTTTTCACTGTCTCGTAAGTTATTTTAATTCCTTTTTTTCCTGCTAATTCTTTCTCTTTTCAGTTGGTGGAAGGAGTGGGCACTCAGGGAAAAAGCACAAAATATCAATTGAGATGAACATATTTCTGAGAAGAGATGTTTTGGGGTGATTCCCATTCTACCATTCTTTTTTGCTGTGGATGGGATGTGGAGATATGTATGGAAATAAAATGCCAACTGGCAGCTCTAAAATGTTTCTCTTGTCAGAGGGAGTATCTGATAAAAAGAAAGTGTGTGGAAAGGAGTGGAATCAGGAGGAATTCTGGGTGCAGGGGTTTCAAGAGACAAGTGCAAACAGTGCCAGAGCAGATGGGAATGAGCAGCTGTGAAAGAAAGTGGCTATCTCTCTGGGTGGTGGTGAGTGGGAGGAGGAATGCTGACGGTACACAGTGCCTTAAGAAGAATTTTGTGTGGTTTCGCTTTTCCTACTCCTGCGTCTATTCCAAAATGGTTGCAGCATGTGCTGCAGGGCTGGCGGTGTGTGCCTGGCAGCAGCTGGGTCAGCTGCTCGGGGCAGGACCTCCACAGTCTGACTGAGCCCATGTGCATTCCATTTTGAAGAGACCTCTGCAAGGGGGTATGTCTTGGTTTCAGTTGTATTAAACATTGCTGAGCAATTTGCCATAATACAGAAAAAGACCTTAAGGCTAAGGAAGATCTTATGATAAGCATCACGCCACAGTAAGGCCAACCTTTATTGCACTGCTTTTATTTTGCTATTACTTTATCTAAGGTGTAATTAGAGATCACAAGCTCCTGGTTAAAGATCTTACTTCAGTACTTTGCAGTGCATTTAAGTCTCTGGCCAATGCGGAGGAGCTGTAATATTTGGCTAAAGGAAAATTAGATAATTACTGTTTCCATGGTGCTCTCTGACTTAAAGAGAGCCTACATAAATGTCCTGGCACTGAATTATCTCAAGCACGTGTCTGGAGGGCTCACTATCAGTCAAAAAGGTATAGTGGTCTCAAAAATGGGATCCATGCAGTAATAGTTGCTTGATTCTGCCCAAGTGAAAAATTATTTTTATCCAGGAAGGGCTGGTGAAGAAAGGCAAATAAGAGGACTTAGATCAGAATTGGTGTGTGCCCAAAAGCTCATGCTGGTTTAGTTCCAGCACCATGGGGAGACTGTGGTTTTATCCATGTCCTTAAGACAAGATGACTGGAAGTAGTGTATTGGTTCTAGCTATCCATAAGATGCTGGGCAGCTGTGCTGGGCATCCCCTTATCTGCAGTGTGGGAGTCAGTCTGAGGAGACTAAAGAGCTGACTTTTATTAATAGTGTAAAAAAAAAAAAAAAACAAACAAAAAAACCAAACAACAGAACCCATAAAAAAACCCATGTTGGACACCAAAAAAACTTTTTTTGTCATTTATTAGTTCCTAGAAAAAAATGAAAATATCAGTTCCTGTCTAAAATAATATCCATGTTTCGTGCAGTTCAGCCTGTAGCCTTTAGAAAATTATTCTGTATTTGAAAAATATATTAATGTTTTTATTTAATAGGAATGACCTCAAAACCAAGCAATTTCTGTCAGCTAATGACAACCTGGATTAAAGGCCTAAGGCTCTTCTTTAGGCCCTCTCTTCAGCTGATGCTTAGTGACTGCCAGCAAAGTCTCTTCATCAGTTATTATTTATTAATCAGTATTGAAACAATTATACATGAGATAATTCTTTGTGGGTGAGCATATTGGTTACAGCAGAATGATTTAGCTATCAAAAGTAGAATTAGTCCTCAGTTAAAATAAAGGTTTCTTCCTCTGCAACCTGAATTTAGTCCAGCTGCAGAGTTGTGCTCTACTTCTGAAGCCCTGCAAAGTAACTTTTGTTAGCCCATTGCTTACCACTGGGAGGCCACACATGTATCTGATAGACAGGTAACAACTAACACAGGAAACACCAGGCGTATTCTGAAGCCTGGTCTGATGCAGACTTGTAATGTTTATTCTTTATATGTCCTCAAATTTCATAGTGATATGGTGATGCCCATTAATTTTTGGTCTTTATAACAAATGTCCCAGTCTTGCCTTCCCCGGAATAGTTTTCATCAAACAGTTAAAAAAAAAAAGCGCATGTTACAAAGAATGTGTTGGGAAGTATGTGATTACGTTGAGCTAGAAAAGCACACACACATATGAATGTGGGTAGGTGTGTTTGTGCTTTCTTTTGCTTGTATGAAATTTTCTCTGTAGTACCAACAAAGGCTGGTTCTACAAGTATCTTTTACTCAGTTCAGTGCTTACTATTTTGAATTATTTTACTTATGTGGGAAATTGTAATGCAATACAATAATAATCCAAAGAAATCATAGCCTTTTCAGATTGACCCCATCAGTATTTGTTTACCCATTCTGCTTCAGGTTTTTATATTGAAAATGACTTCTAGTTTATTAATTTTTAAATACTATAGCTACAAAATGTACTACAAACAAACAAACCCCTATGTGATCAGCATCCATGTTAAACTGAATATGCCAGGGAATCTGTTAAAAACATAAATTGCAAACTTGCAATCCATTGTTATTGATTTCTGGTTGAATTTGCAAGTCGAATATGCTAGGAAAACACTGAATGTGCATTGTACTTACCACTTTAAAAAAATTATCTCGTCAGCACTTGTAGTACATGCTGTATTTAAATGTGATATTTGTTTTATTAACGTAAGTGCCCAGCTGCAGTCTGCAAATAATGCTATTGAATCGAAAGACTTGAGTTTGGGAACATTATATTGTTTTGGTTTTGGGTAGAAAGATCACCTGTAAGTGTCTGGGGGCAGTGGTGTACTTTGTATGTAGTAGCAGTAAGACTGTCAAAAAGCAAAATCAGTTTCTTAATTTGTGGCTATTTTGTAGGTTTATAGCTTGCCTGCAGTAACAGTGAGGAGAAACAGAGAGGCAGCACATGTGATTCTTGGCCTGATGGTTGTCAGAACAGCATCCTAATTGTAATTCTGTACAGTCAGGAGCAGTTCAGCCTGTAGCTGCTTCATCTAGGGTCTCTGCTGGCTAAAGAAAAGAAAGCAAAGTTTGAGACTCTTAGTACTTTCCACTCCTTCCCAGCTATTTGCCCAGAGTAGAGTAGTGTGAAGTCTCTGCAGTTCCTCCCATCTTCAACATTTCAAGAAGGCGAAGGAGTGAGATGTAAAGGAGAGACTATCTTTGCTTTTCCTTTCATGTGCTAATGAGCATATGCTTAGTAGTACGTACTGTGACAATACAACTCATAGTAAAGACTGAAGACCCGAGCTGTGCTCTGCATTTTGTACTGTGTTATTTCATGTGTCCTTATGCCTCTTCTATTCTGCTGTCATATTTGACTTCATTAACTTATTTGTTATGGTCTCTGTCCTTGGCATCAACATGAATTCTGCTTTCTAATGTCCAAGGAAGTAGCAAGAGTCTTTTAACATGTTTCCATAAGAGTCATGCTCTTGCTATAAAAGCAAAATGAGTGCCATGGAATCTGTAGAAGGTATCTCACTCCAGAACAACGTAAAGGTTAACACATTCCTGCACCAGCCTAAACATCTGTCAGTCAAATCAGTGTTATCCTGTATACCTACTGTAGTAACTGCACTCTGTGCAGTGAAAATGGATTACTGAGGCAGGTGACTTAGATGACATCTAGTTGAGTGACAGATAACAGTATTCTTGATGGAGGAGAGTGATGTGTACCTTTATTTATTTATAGACCTGTGTCTCCACCAGGGTTTAGCGAAGTTTTAATCATATTCTTCATACAAGAACAAGAAACTTAACCTGTTTGTTCACAGTTTTTATAACCAGTGGTAGAAAAGTAATCACTAATTTCAGAGATTCATACCTGTTGCAAGCCCAACTCCTTCGTTGTTGACAGTCAGGTGTCTGTAATGTTCACTTTTTAGACTTGCCTTTATTTGTTGTTTTAGTGTTGGAAAACCTGCACAAATGCCATCTTATTTTTGCCTTTGTCATAGTACTTTTTGATGCCTGGAGATTTATGGTGTTTACCTGTTTTTATGAGTAGAGGACCTAGTCAATTTGGTTTTCTACTAAGGTGTCTATAGGGTTTACAAAGCTCTTTTGTTCTTCTGTTGAGGTTCTTCCACACTTCAGGTACCTCTTCTGAAGATTTTTTTAATCAGAATGGAACAAGAGGCTGGAAATCTTGTGATTCTTGGGGTGTCCTGCATAGGGCCAGGAATTGGACTCTTTGATTCTGATGCGTCCCTTTCAACCCAGCATGTTCTGTGATTCTATAAATGTGCTTTCCAGGGTCTAACCTGACTTCACACATCTTTCCCTGCTACTCTGCAAGGGTGTTGTTTGCACAGGGCAGTAGCCAGGCAAGCAGTCCTTTCATTCTTGAGTTTATTCCATCTCGTAACAGTTGGTGTGACTGTCCAACTGCTCAAGCTCAGCATGTGGCCCCATCCCCTGGCACCCCTCTCATGCAATGAGGAGGGGGAAGGTGGCAGAGAACCAGCTTTGTTGGCCTGGTTCCACTGAATGGTACCCCTAGGAGATCCTCTGCTGCTCCTGCCTGGGAGCTTTCTGGCTGCTGCATGCTGTTGAGACATAGCAAGAGCAGTCAGAAATGAGAACTGAGCCTGTTATCTTTGTATTTGGAACAGCATACTTTGAAAGCAGATTATGTTTCTCTTTGAAGGGTAAATGACCTAAAGTATATTAAAAGAAGTTATCCCATAGTGGATTATCATGAAAAATATTTAGCCATGCATTTTTTTTTCACAGCATGCAGTGGTGCTGTGGGGCAATGTGGGATAGAATGAGAAGACTAATATTTTATTTACTTGAAATTACTGGGGGGGAAGGAATGGGATAAGAAGCAAAAGGTGGTTATTAGCATTTACCTCTGGGAGTATCCACACTTTCTTCCCTCCTGGGAGTGGTGATAGTTTGGTATTCACAGCAGCTTGGAACCTCAATTAAGAGTTTGTAGCCTCAGGACAGCAAGTGGTACCTTAGTTAATAAAGATAAAAGAAGAAGAGAATAAAAGGTGGAAGAAATAGAAAGTGGAAAAAGAAAAAGAGAAGTGACTTCCTATGGAAGAATTTCAAAGAAAGAAGTATACCTACTGAATTATTTGCATACCCTGTGTTTCTTGTAGTTTTCCAATACCCTGGCTAAATAAGTCGCACTCCATGGTTGAACAACAGTACATCATACTGTGTTTTGTTTTACTGAAAAGTGTTCCTACATGTTTAAAATTTGATAATGTTGTTGTAAGTTTGTTGTTGCCCTTTAAAACTATGGGAAAAAAGGGAAACTGATTTATACCTGGTGGAAAAGTTTGATAGTTTTTTGTCTGATAGATAGATGTCTGTTTTTTAGATAGAAGCCCAAATGGGAATGCCAATGAATCATAACATGTACTGCTTCATTTAAAGTCATATGTATGAATGCATATGCATTCATAAAATAAATACTCGGAATATATGTATTATATAAATATATATATTTATACGTATAAATAACTATTTATAAATAATATATTTTTTACCACTGCTGCATCAGAGAAGATGTGTTTTTGTTTTTTTTTCCCCCCAGACTGAAGGAATAATTTTCTGCATGTTACTGAAATTCTGCTGACTGACTTTGGAGGATGGGAAGGGATTGAAGCCCAAATTTGGTTTTCTTCTCATCATTAACATTTGTTTTTGATTCCTTAGCAATCCATATGTTATAAGTGTTAACTATGCAGTTCTAGGGTAAGAGAACAAAGTGGTCACAGGGAGTATCTGATTTATTTCAGTCCACAGTACTTTTGCTATATCACCTGTCTGTGATAAGCACTAGCAAAGGTAGTGGTAGCACTCTGCACTTCTTTGGAAGCCTACTATTATCATGTGCTCTCGTTGTATTTGATCTTTATTGTGAGCTGCTGTTTTATCTGTGAAATATGGAGTGGTGGTTTTTACTTGTTTTCTATTTAACTTTCTTTGGAACTGTTTAATGTTTATTCTTGAGCCAAAGCTGTTACGTTTGAACTGGAAATTTGGACAGTTAATATGAGCAGTTCTAAGACTGTATTAAGGTTTCTATTAAAAAATATTACATCTGTTGTTAAAGTTAATGGGCTCCAAGAGAGTAGAAAGATGAATTCCTCTGGAATATGATATCTTGATATAGAAAAAGGAAGTTTGAAACTTTTTTCCTTGTATCTCTGTATTGCTTGGCTTGTGGTGATCCACAAAGGACCTGTCAATTCAGAGTTGCTGTGTGAAGTGTCATAAGGTTTGTCTACCAAGTGAACTTAAATGAACTTACGACCACAGGAAACATGTGAGGCATACAGAGGAGATAGGGTGGTAGTAGCTTAGAGTGAAGAACCTAGTGCAAACCTTTTCAAAACAGTGATGTGTAAAGCATGAAGGGGCTTGAGAAGGTGAAACGGGATGAAGAAAACTTGGGATTCCTTGCTATGAAACAACTTTAAAATGCTTAACTAGCCTGGTATCTGAGAGTTGCTTGAGCAGCAGAAAAAGTTCAGCGAAAGCATAATTTAGGTATGGAAATGAAGATATGTGATTTGCATGGTTACAATAGGGCATATTATAACATTTGTCTTTACTACAAAATACTTTGATGAATCACATATGACTAAGAATGATTATACTACCATGAAGTACTGTGAGGATAAAAAGGATCCATGAATCATAGTGCAGCTGGTAGTGCAGAGTTGCATGGTTTCACAGTTCTGTTATTCAGGGGTTGATGGCTAAGAAGAAATATTCTGAGTACTGTTTTTTATGTACATTTTTGCTTTAGCAGCATTTGAAGTGTTTGAATATATGTAATTATACAGACTGTTCCCTGACTGAACTCACCAGTACAATGACACCTTGCAGTACCTACATGAGTAAGTTCAGAAATGAACAAACTGATTTCCCTTGCAGAATCTGTTCTGAAAGATACTTCCTCTCAACTGCAGACGGGATTTACTGATGCTGGGATGCTTTCATTAAACTGAACTGTTGTAGTAATTACAATTAACATTTACAAGTTGAAGTGGTTTTCCATATTTATTGAACTCTGTCACCTGAACTTGGAAAAGCTCCCCTCTACCTAAAAACCTTTAACCAGATTTTCATGTCCTTTCCTCTTTGGTATCTGCTTTGCAGCATCTATACACTTCAGACTCACTGTCTTTTAGGTCCAAAGACTTGTGTGTTTTTTATTCAGCAGATCAAGTTCAAATAGGGCTACTGTACCATAGATTGCATTTTAGCATTGTGGGTAAAGCAGTGTAGCTGAAAACTACTACTGAACAGACTTGCATCATCCTTCCTCCTCCCTTGCCTGTGCACTTTTATTGTATTGTTTCTGTCAAATCTGGTGATCTATGGCTGGACAGTTAGCCTGTTCACTGCAATAATCCAAATGGAAACTAACAAAAAAATCTAATAACCTTTTGACTGAACCACCTCATGCAGTGTGTGGATAGTCCATGGATCTAACTTGGGAGGAGGAGGGAATGCATGACTGTCCTTTTTAATCATATGCCATCATAACTGTGGAGTAACAACAATATAAAACTCTCTGTGAGTTTTTTGCCACTCTTGATGACTTGTGGAGGTGTCACTCTTTCACATCCAAGCTGCTGTCGTTATTACTCAGGTGAAGAAGTTAATGCCAATGCTTGCTATGTGTGAATTACAAATGAGATCCTTCAGAGGAGTGAGATGATGTTACTGTTTCTCTATCTGAACCTCACCTTCCTGATTATTAAGAATTCATTATCACTTATTTGCTGGAGTCTGCCTGTGTTGGTCACTGGAGTTGGAGGAAATAGTGTTATCCATGAGGAAGAGGCACTGTTCAAGGGACCCACAGCCAGAGCTGGCCTTTGAATCATGTTAGTTTACTGACATATTTTGTTTCTCAGTATTTAGAAAAAAACACAACATACCTAATGTAAGAACAGCCACAGAGGAAAATATTTTACTGTATCCTGTAGGGAGAGCAGTTTAGAGATGACAATCAGTGGAGTATTACTCCTAGACTCTAGTTGTCAGTGACCCTGCCGTGGAGTTATACATGGACCACTAGTTTAGTATCTACCAAAGGACCTGCTCTCTGTGAATGTACATTATCCGTGCTGGAAGCTGTTGCATGTTGTGCTCTCTGACAATTGGTGGCAACAAGATCTGTATTTTACTTATGTGTCTTGTTTACTTAAATGCATTTATTCCACATTTTCATTGGCTTCTCTCTTCTTTTTCTGTGATGATCAGTGACTGGTGATTCTTCATTTGCTTTTGTGTACCAGTCCTGATTCTATAGATGGTTTAGCTGTCCTTTTTCAGAACTCAGAAGTACTTAATCTCTCCTTGTATGGGATTCACTTCCCATCTCTTCTTATTCTTATCACCTTTCTCTATGCCTTTTAAGTTCTCCAGTGCCTGTTTGAAACGCTGAGCAAAAGAGAGGGGTGGTGCCACAACTGCCTAGAGTGCTCAAAGTTTATATGCTTGAGTTTGTTCTGTGGCATAATAATGTTTTGGGTTTTATTCTTTCCTTAATCAGTTGTAACTTTATGTTTGCCTGTTGAATATCTGCTGAGCACTGAGCTGACGTTTTCAGAGAGCTTTCCACAGTGACTCCAAGAGTTCTTCCCAGAGCTAAAGCTAATTTAGGCTATTACTGTGTCTGCATAGTTAAGGTTATTTTTTTCCTATTTACGTTTCTTTGCACTTACTGTAGTTGAATTTCTTCTGCTGTTTTACCAACCAGCTACTTGGTGACATGAGGTTCACCAGCAGCATTTTGTACATATGACTATTCTAAATAATTCTGTGTGGACTGCACAGTTTTCTGCTTATTTGTCCTTGTCGGTTTTGGACACGTTCCTTACCGCTTGTCTCTGCTGGTGTGGCAGAAGTGTTCATGTCTAACAAGAAAACGGCAGTTGCATGTTCTGTTTTGTGGCAGGGAAGTTTGATGGAACTCTGCCAAAAAGTTCTGCTGAAAAAGGTTCTGATAGTGTGATCATATATGTGCCTAAACAGGTGAACAGAGATTATGAAGACTATTACTAGAAGTCATGGGTGTAATTATGGTTCAGGTTACTGCTTTGTGAGAAATCTAGTAACATTAGCAATTGCAACTGCTGTGGTGAGATTGACCATCATCTTTAACTCTTCTGAGTGCATTTTAGTCAGTGTAGCTGTTTTGGAATATTATGAATCCCTCTTTAGGTTCTGTTTATGCTGTTGAACAGACTGCCATTGCCTTACAGTGGAGGTACAGATATCCTCTGGTATACAGACATGCACAACGTAGAGACCTGTAGAACCTGAAATGCAACTAAAGTGTTTGCTTTGTGAAGCATCACTCTAACCATAATCTGTAATGTTTTGACTGTAATTCTGTTACGTTTGTTTTTTGAATAAATCTTTGGAAATTTAATATGACTTTATTTCAAGAGGAATGTATTGTCCCTCATGACATTAACTACTTCAGTTTTGTTTTGGTGAGAAACAGGGTTAAGGCAACCTTGATTCAATACTAACAAACTAAGAATGGCAAGTTCAGCTGGTGAATTGATAAAAAAGTCAGTTGTATGCACATCCCTGGTGAGATACTAACACAGTTAAAGGCTAAGCACCATAACACTGGGAAGATTTGTTTCTTCTTTATATTTCTGTTTTTCCTTATATTTATGGAATACTAGTAATCTACAAATATAACAAGGTGAAAACAAAAAAAAAAGTAAAAATTATGGATTTGATATGTGAAAAACTGCTTTTCCATTGTTTGCTCTATTTTTTATTCAAACATCCAAGGCTGCAGTGACAGGAAGATAATTTCTCAACGGGAAGCATATTAGAACTATGAATGAAACATCATATCATTGTTTGAAAGCTTGTCTACTCTAGAATAGGACAGCTAGTGCTGTATTTAACTGATCTTTATATAGCTGGACAATGCCAAATATACAGCTTCTTTGGGAACTCCAAAATGAAAAAAAAGTTGGACCTTCCATACCTGAACTTTTAATTTGAAAGAGACTGTCTGTGGTTTTGTACCATTTTTTGCTCATCAGCATTCAGCTACACTGCAGGACAGAGTAAAAATACAGAAGCATAAGAAAAAGATAAAAGGATACTGTGAGCAGAAAAGATAAATGACTTTGCTGTCAGTGCAGTATAATGAAAATCAAATCAGTGCTTGGCAATGCACAATTGCCCAGTATGGTTAACCCCAGACGGTGTTTTAAGTAAAACACATTTTTTAAAAATTTTATTCTTTTATTTATATAGAGATAAATTACTTTGTTATTAGTTGATTGGAGGGGAAGTAGATGTCCTGGGTCTGTAAATCATGAGTGTGATTTACATGTTTAGTGCCTCTTCAGTCATTGGCTTTGCCAGTAATGGGATTTTGTTGTTGCCAAGGTAAGGTAACTCCTGTTGTTGCCAAGGGAAAGTAACCCGTTAGGTTGTTTGGGCTGAGTATCAAAAGGATTCTGCACAGAGGATATGTTCACCTTAGTGTGAAGCAATTTTTTGTTTGATAATGCACACAAAAGATACTTAGGAGTTAATGAGCTGCTGGGCTCAGTGTTAGTGAGCCACCATTGCTCACGGTCTTTGCTGGCCTGTCAGGCATTGGCTGGGGAGGATTGTCCTGTGTGGCTCCTTTCAGTCGATGCTGTGTTGCTGAGCTGCCGTCTTCCACCAACTCTGGCAATACTGTTTTGGTGATGACTGGAGGTGGTGATTCCCAGTGGGGCCTGCTAATCACTCTCTGTGGTTTTATACCTTTGTGTTGGTGTTTTCTTCCTGAATTCCTGAGCTAGTGATGATGTTTTGATAATCTTAAGCTCTGTCATTTTCATGGTTTTATCTACCTCCAGACTCTCTTGCAGCTCTTTTTCAGCAGTGGCATGCAGACCACTGAACATCAGGGTGGTGAAAAAAAGTTACCACTGACAGTTATAGACTATAGTGGTGGTATCTACATGATCAGGTTACATGGTAATTGAAACTAGTAGTAGTGAAAAAAAATAATTTTGGCAAACTTATAATTTTCATTTTATCAAAAGAGATATTAAAAGTACCTTTTCTATTTTCAAACAATATTAATGTTTCAGGAATTTTCTGAAACAGAATTCATTTTAGAATATGCCTATACTGGAATCAAAACACAAAAAGGAATCCACAACAACTTTGAAAGACTTTTGCAAACTTGCGTTTTGTTCCCAATTGGATCTGTCAATGTATTTTTAATGAAATCTTGAACATCTGCGAACTGTTTGCAAGCTGGAATTTTCTTTTTGAATAGCTGACTGTGAGATCACAGACTCTGTAATCATGGATGCTGTGTCTCCACAGTACCTATTTGCAATATAGTAATATAATAATAATATAATAATCATAATAATAGCAATAATGAAATCCCTGTTCTCCCAGTTAAAATTCAACATTCTGGGTAGCATTTCATACTAGTATAGTGCCCTATTGGTTGTTTATCTTGATTCAAATGACTGCAAATGACCTGCAAACACCTTGTAGAGCTAAAAATACACTTGTTTTCTGGGTTGTTCCTCTCCAGCTTCTTCATTTCAGTAAATGAATCTTGGAATCCACAAGTGTACAGGAAACTTCTGAACCAGAGCTCTTTTTTCTTTTCAGATTAGGTTACAATATAAAAACCTATTGGGAGCTCTGGTTTTGTGTCCACAGAATGAACTCTGTTTGCTGCTAACTCTTATCACAGGAGTTAAATGAGACAGAAATGTTCACAGAGTGTTATAATTTCATCCATTCCAGTACTTTCTAAATATTTGTGTTGGTATTGATTGTTGTAGGTTTTAAGTCCATGAATATGTTCATGACATAGTTAAATGTACAGGTAGAAAAGCTGCTTGGTATATAAACTAGGAGGGATGGGTAACATACTCACTGAGGTCAGATGTAGAGATACCACTAATTTAAATGGAGACTGTGTAGCTGTGATCATGCTGTGGAACATGGAACTAAATGCATTGCAGATCAACTCTTCAAACGTTACAGCATTCAGTGTAGACAAACCTCTAAACTTACATTTGCTTTCTTGTCTTAGTTTTCTTCTCAAGCTGCAGAGCCAAGATGGTGTGAAGTGATATCACATCTTTTCCTTACTGTGCTTACTGACTTCCTTATGTGAGCAGCCTTGTAACTCGATCTGTTTCCATAATTCCTGAGCCCTCAGTGACCTAAGATTTGGAGTTTGTTCCAAAATATCTACACTTTCCTGAGTGTGACAAAGATGCTTCAGTTTTTATGAGCTCAAAGGCCACCATCTATTAAACTGTTTTTTTAACATTCATAGAGCTATCAGAATGTGTATTGCTCAAGAGCCTGAAAAGCTCTTAGCCATCTCAGCAGAAATGACAGTAAAAATATTCAGATATGAGTAATTTCTCAGGATTGTGAGTGTGCTTTGAAGAGTGTGCAAGTGCCTTAGAGCAACTTGGGTCAGAGAAGGTCATTGGAGCAGCCTTTGCTGCTGCTTCAGGATCTGTGTTTTTGTGTCCAGATACAGAAAATAATGGAGAAGAATGTGGAGAACAATAGCTGTTCAGCTGACTTACAGCTATTACACAGGTTGTATTTGACCCCATTCCTTTGTTAGTGTAAAATGAACAAAGCACATCTGTTCTTTTTAGGAAGAGATGAGTGATTCTCAGTGGAGCACAGTGCAAGTACAGCATAAGGATCCTTTAATGGGATCTGGAATGGAGAGCGGGATAGCAATGTCAGCAGAGTATCGTGTCCCAGGTCATTTGCCGTGTTGTAAGTCAAGGTTTATTAGATCAGGCACAGCTCTGCCTCTGCCATACACGTGTCTCTGAGCAATGCTGGATTGTAAGGCGCAGCGATGCTGGTGTGCCTGCTAGCTCTTCTATGCTGTGCTCTGCTACCAAGGGGAGCTCTCCTCACAAGCATGATCCAGGCTGCTGATGAAGTTGCTCACATCTCCATGTGTCTTCTTCAAAAGTTTACCGTTTTCTGAGCTCACCACCTTCAGGCCTGCAATGATCTTGTGGTTTGTTTGGGTTTCTCTTTTGCGAGTAACGAGGCTCTTTCATTTTGATACAATGGCCCTTTCATTAGGAATAAACCCAGAGTTGAAATTCTCTAGTGATTAACATAATCTCTGCCTAATGAACTTTCGTGTGTTTTTTTTTTTTTTTTTTTCATGAGCAAACTGGGCAATGGTCAAATGCAGCTGTAAAAGTCAGAAAATCTGTTTGGATTTGTAAGTGCAATGCACGGAGATGCTTGAGAACAGCATATGGCTGGGTAGTGTTTGGGAGTCCCTGAAGTACAGCAGCTGAAGGCTGTCTGTCTCTTAGCCCTAATCCCTTGGGGTGCTGTCAATGAGATTGATTGGTCCTTGAACGATGGAACATTTTAAGCTTTGGCCTTCCATTTAAGGTGGAGTCAGTCAGCACTGTGAGCATGCAATCCACCAGCAATGCTTCTCCCTGGGATTTCTTTCTTCTTTCCTCCATCTTTTTTTTCCACCCTTTGCTCTGCCTAATAGAAAATGGCATCTTTGCAGATACTCATGGGAAAAGTGTAGTAGATATTTTAGAGGCAGTAGCCTCTATTTGAGAGCTTTAGGTGAATCTGACAGCAGAATATTAGTCAGTGATATTTAAACAAGTCTTTTTCTTAGAAACTTCTGGTAGTGTTTTCCTTCACAGTCTGATCTGAAGACTCTCTGCTTTTAATTATTTTTATTTTCTTAGCCTAGCTCCTTCCTTCCCCTTCTGTGTTTCCGGATCCTCTTGGCATTAGTGACAGTTTGCCTCTTAGGAAATGAAGTTTTCAAGCTCAGGGATGCTGGTCCTCACTGATACTTTGTTGCACATAATTAAGGGTGCACAAACTGCACGACAGAATCTTTTTTTCCGTTGTCCTGCCAACAACACTCAAGCACCAGAAACTTTGGGAAAAAGAATATTTGAGGTCCTGTTGTGATATGCTAAACCTAGAGAAACCTTCATTACAAGGTTCTGGTTTATCCTTTACAGTGTTTTTATCCTGTGGAAGCTTCCAAAAGATTTTGCATTTTCTTGTGTCAGTACTTGCTGAAGTGCACAAATGCTCTTGCTGCCTGTGCACTGTTGATATTATCACAGTAATTGTTCTTAATCCTTGTTAATATGAAGATCCTCCAGTTGTAGACACAGTTTATGCTGTGGGTAGAGAAATGATGAGAGCAAGTAAAGGCTTGCATTTTAAAGGTTTACCTTGCTGTGCAGTCAGGGTATGTCTCATGAGAGGGAATGCTATCTTAGACTCTAAGAAGTGTTAAAAAGAGAGAGACTAATGAAGCTGTTATATTGATGTGAGTGTCAGCTGGAAGCTAAGCGGGGGAATAGCTTTCTTCATCAGCTAGGGAAAGGGAAGGAAAGACTATTCAAACAACAGTGATCTGCTCCTCTGTCAGCAAAGGACCATACCTGTGCAGTCTGTTTTATTATGCTAGGAACTGAAGTAATGATTGTGGTAAAAGTGCTTCTGTCTTCCTATCTCCATAATGAACATGCTATTTAGGACTTAAACCTTTTGTGGGAGTTCTGTTTTGCCTGTGCTATGACCGCTGTGCTTGATACCCATGTTTCAGAAAATTTTCTCTTCTTTCCATCTTTCCATAATCCATTGGACCCTGTTGTTGCTTTGTCTTAGGGAGCTTCTTGGGGAAGGATTTCCTTGACTTTTTTTGTAAGCAAGGGCTTTAACCCTGTTTCTTCTTGGAAATGATCCTGTCCTAAGTATGCTCTTTTAATCTAATACTAACCAGCTCATTGATATGAATGAAGAAATCAGCTCTTACGAAATTGTTTTGCTTTAGGAAACTTGTGTGATATTCATCCAGACCTAGTTTAACCTCATCTGGTTAGCTGACTGGCTGGCTGTTAAGATGTAAACCAGATGGTGTGTTTGAACTGTGACTGATGAGAAAGCATTGTTAGCAAATCGACCTTTTCCATAGGCAGGCAGAGGATATCACTGGTTAACTTGCATGTTCCTAATAGGAACTATGTCCTGAGCAGTGGAAGTTTTAAGATGAGGAAAGTAATTTGAATGACAAAATGTGGAAAGATATTTTTTCATAGTCATAAACATCTGAGCATTTCATATATTGGAGGAGATTTGATTAATAAGCCTGCAGTTAAAAATGTCATAGTATTTTATTTAATTGAAACAATATACATATTAATGTGTGTTCTGTAGATTAAACCCAGCATGCTTCAGAGTCTTCTTATCCCATTTGTATATGTCAGAGTACTTGAATTTTGCAGCTTCTTCTGTCTTAAGGTGCAAAAACCTCTGTTTGCCAGTTCAGATTTTTTGTGTATGTATAATCTGCCACTTCCCATCTATGTCTCTGCTGGCTGGTGCTTAGGTAGTTAATCACTTTGATTCCTTGTTGTGGCCTTGATCTTTCTCAGATGGGAGTCCTGAAATAGGATTAGTATTATAATTGATTCAGCCCTTCTATTTTGCTTTCTCTATTTATAATTGTAATTTGCCTTTGAATTTTTTTTTTTCTCTTCTAGTTCTCGTGTTTTACACTGAGACTGGTGTTCTCTGAAGGGGACTGGAATCCTTCCAGTTGAAGACATTAATGATAGATGGCAGCCTCTTTTCTAATATATCTTCTTTGTCTTCTTTGGCTGAAGTGCTTATTCTGTCCATGGTTTTGTCAGAAGCTAGCTAAGCAAAAGTGTTTGAATATTATTAGCACATTTAGCTTTTTTTTTTTAGCTTTTTTTTTTTTTTTTTTTTTTTTTTTTTTTTTTTTTTTTTTTTTTTTTTTTTTTTTTTTTTTTTTTTTTTTTTTTTTTTTTTTTTTTTTTTTTTTTTTTTTTTTTTTTTTTTTAACTTTTATTTTTCTATTGTTCTATCAGTTTGGAGTTTTTTTAAAAACATTTGAAATATTAGTTGAGAGTCAGAACCAGAGCTTTAAATGCAGCTTTTTATAGATTTTAGTGTGTCCATACAAAAAACTTGATTTCTTGTTTCCCTGTTTCATGGTTTATGGTTTTTGTTTTCACTGGCCTAATTGTTTGTCTCTTTGCTCTGGCAAGTTTTTAGCCTGAAGGAGCTCTCACTGTTAATATGGTTGCTGCTCTTATTGGTGTAACCTGTTTTTGGTTGTGATATGAATTTTATGCCAGTCAGAGCACAAAATTTCCCATGGGCATATTTTTCTCCCTCCCAAGGGCTAAGTACAGTTTTTCACAAAGTACTATGGGCTCAGTGCACAGTGCAGACTTGTCTACAAAGTGTTCAGTTTCCTCAATGCCAACAAGTTTTAAAGGGTACTTTAAAACTCAGAACCTTACAGCACTAATCTGTTTACCTTGTGAACATTTTGCTATTAAGTTTACGTGTAGCTCACAAGATGCTTTTCTGTGTTTCTCTTGCTGATCGCTGCTGTTGTAAGCTGTGCTTTGAGTAAACGTGTTTGAGCTCACAGGTGAGCTGTGCTTCTGCGTTGCTTTTCTTGGTTCTCTTTATTTACCACAGATTTATTTATTTATTTTTAATACCGTAAACGTGATGAGTGTGATGAAATGTATACCTACCAGACTATAGTTTCCACTATGGTTGTGCTGGATTTATGTGAAACGTGGAAGTACTGACATGCCCTTGAAGTCATCTTTGGATTGTCATGTACAGTCTCTCTCTATCTCCCCTCAGCTTTGTTATGCTCTAGACAAGTACATCACTTTACTTATTAGCTATTTTGTAGGGGACCACTTTGTTGACGTCTCTTAAAATAATTACTTTTAAGTGAATAATAAAGAACCCCTTTGCCTTTAAGCAAAGCTAAATAATCTCAGCGTGGTTGCTACTTTACAAAAGGTGTTATGGGAGTGGGATGGTTACTCTTACATAAATCAATGTGGGGAACCTCAGTTTACAGAATGTCTTCTAAGTTAAGCAATTTCAGGGGTACAAGTCTGCAGTGTGGAATAAAGTTTAGGTTTGCTTTTTGAAAAACATGTGACTGAGGAACCTGGAAACAGGATTTTTCTATTTTTTTTTTTTTTTTTAAATTTGTAACAGAAAAGGTGCTGTTTTCCAGAAAATGTGTTTTAGGAATAGTAATTTGATGATTTATTATGAAAAGATGATTTATCAGTTTGGCACAGTGAGGATATTTGAGTTCTATTTCTGACTCTTTTTCGGATTTCCTTCCTGATATTAAGCCCATCTTTCTGCATCTTTCATTTATAAAATGAATATGATAACAGTTCATTTTCCTCATGTTTTACCTTTTACTCTTTAGACAGGAAGATTGAGAATAACAAACATTTCTTGCTCCTATTTGTGTAGTCAACTAAGCACAGGGGAACTTTGTTGTCATATTGACAGTCTCTAGATGCTACCAAAATATAAATCAGCAGTTACAATGTTTTCGTATTATCATTTCAAATGGAATCACTTGAAGGCAACATCTGTGCACTTTGACAGAGCATTCTCTAGCTAGGTAAAATCAGGGCTGCTGTAGGGGTGCTGAACATTGTAGGTCACTTGTTAGCACTTTCTTTAAACTTGTGTACTTCTGTAACTTTTTTAAAGTCCAAAAATTGGTCAAATATCATTCATGAATGATGTATGATGTGAATGCTTTGCCTATAAAATAGCCAATAAATAGTACTTGGAATAAGAGAACTCAATCCAATCCCAATTCAACTAAAGGAAATCAAAATTGATGTTGACCCTTGGAATACATCTGCTGCAGATTTTTTTTCTGGAGGAAAAAGCCATTCCTACATCATCTTATTACTGGGCTTGTGATACAGAGTTTATATATGTGTAATAGGTAAATACTGTAAATCTTTGTCCTTTGTTTCTTAAAACTCTGCTGATTTTTCAGCTTCTACAGAAAACTGGCAGGAGCTTTAACCGCTGGGAATCTCAACAGTTTAGGCACTATATTACCCACAATAGCACTTTAGAAGAACTTGAACCTTCCTCCTGGGCTGAAGTTTTGTAATAACTGAGATTTGTCAGTAACCAGCCTGTCATGGTCCTCTCTTCTCTCCACATATGTCTTTTCATACTGTCTCTAGAACTGAACTGATGGATGTCCAGGTGAGGAGGCTGGGTTACCTGGACACTACCCATCTGGTTGGCATAGTTAGCTGACTCATCTGGCTGTGAGGTTGCTGTGAGAGGAGATGAACTCTGGTGCTGGTGTAATAGGAGAGTCGAGGCTGAATGACTGAGTATGTGGTGGTGAGATTGTGGCAGTCTGAGCTGGCTGAAATGGCTATGAAATGGTGTCTGTAATTACATTTGCTCTACATTAGTTGTTAACATGTCCACTTTCTGTCCCTGAGCCATTTCAACAAGATGATACAGATTCTAAGTGCTCTAAATTAATCTTAATGGCACTGTGGTCAGTGACATAGTCAGTATTTTATTGTATGCCAGCTGAGCACTGGTTGGATTTATATGTGAGTGCAGCTCATTAACTTTCCAAAGTATTTTATGATCTTAAGTTAGAAATTGCAGCATGACTGCATGACAGTTTATCCTCCTCGTAGAATATATTGTTGCACCTTTGGCTGGAGCAGTCACATTTATTTTGGTTCAGATGAGAAATTGATGAGGCAACTAGATGCTTGTCCCATGTGGTCATGTTTATTTAGAAAGGGGGTGCACAAAACTCTTCCCCTATTCTCACAACTCTGAAAATACCTGACAAATCTTTTTGCTTTATATCTCCCATTTGTCCACTGTCACCTGGAACCCCCTAAGTTTCTCTCACTTCTTTCTCCTTGAGGGTCATGCTACAAGGTTTTATCCAGGAAGATCTGGACATCCGGTAGGAAACAGTTAACAACCTGCTGAGCCACTTGGATCCTCACAAGTCTATGGGACCAGATAAGATCCATCCTAGGGTGATGAAGGAACTGGCGGAAGAGCTTGCCAAGCCACTCCATCATTTACCAACGGTCCTGGATCACGTGGGAGGTCCCAGATGATTGGAAATTGGTGAATGTTAATGTCCATCCACAAAAAGGGCTGCAAGGAGGACCCAGGAAACCTCCAGGCCTGTCAGCCTGACCTCAGTGCCTGGCAAGGTTATGGAGCAGATCATCCTAAGTGCAATCACATAGCACCTACAGGATGGATAGGGGATCAGAGCCAGCCAGCACGGGTTTAGGAAGGGCAGGTCCTGTTTGACCAACCTGATCTCCTTTTGTGATCAGGTGACCCACCTGGTGGATGAGGGAAAGGCTGTGGATGTGTCTATCTGGACTTCAGCAAAGCCTTTGACACTGTCTCCCATAATATACTCCTGGAAAAGCTGGCAGCCCATGGCTTGGACAGGGGCACTCTGTGCTGGGTCAGGAAGTGGCTCGAGGGCCGGGCCCAGAGAGTGCTGGTGAATGGGGCTGCATCCAGCTGGCAGCCGGTCACCAGTGGCGTCCCCCAGGGATCAGTTTCGGGCCCAGTTCTGCTTACTATCTTTATGGATGATCTGGATAAGG